>NW_022885252.1:0-14759 GCF_011952205.1 Bombus bifarius
CACACTAAAGGTTTATGATCGGTTACGATAGTAAACTTTCTTCCGTAAAGATACGGTCGGAAGTGCATTGCGCTGTAAACAATTGCCAGACACTCCTTTTCTATGGTAATGTCACGTCGATTCGGGGTAATTTCACGTTCCGCACGCAAGGTGAGAAATTCGTACTTAAATTTTGATTGTTATTAGAAAATTTATTGAACACTGACAGAGTAACAATACAGAATGGTCAAACAGCACAGAAAAGAATGTTCTTACAACGACTCGAGAGGTACTTTTTTATATCAAGGACCCGGCTCCTGTGGAGGGGCTATCGCTGGATGCCGGTCACATAGGGTTTCTATTACTGCTTAGCCATCATTTTGCTGGCCAAGGTATGTGAGACATAACCATCCTTTCGTTGCGTTCTCACGACCACCGTGACATTCCCCCCTCCTTAGCTTCGCTTTGCTCCGCTAAAGCGTAAGGCTCTGGTGGGGCTTCTAAGTTGAATGATCCCCTCATCTTCGTCTTCGGTGATATTTTGGAAGGTGACCGTCCTTGGTACTGTTGATGTTTGATCGATCCTGCTTACGCGAGCGGTAGGGCAGAGTATTTTTATACGTACATTTTTAGGAAATGATCGGCGTAGACATTCGAAAAGTTTACATTTGTACATTACATATATTGTTCCTAGTCCTAGGGCTATGATTCCTAATATTTGTAGTGTGGATATGCCATATTCCTTCAATGAATTTATGCGTCGCTCAAATTGCAGGCTACTGATTTGTGTTTGTAATGTGTCGAGGTTGGCTTTATATTGGTTAAAATTGTGAGTTACTTTTGGAGCTGTTTCTAATATTTTCTCTAATATTGGAACATCTGTTTCTTCGAAGCTGTATATGCTATTCTTAAATTTGGTTTCGTAAGAGATATTTTTATGTGATCCTCTTATTTTCATAATATTATGATCGTATGTGATTATGCACCCGGTTTTACTGCTAATTAAGCTTGGTTGTCTAATTTCTAGGATTTTATGTGTCTTACATAACACGTCGATTTGTACATTTTTCGCAGGAATAATAATATAATGGTTTTCCGTCTGTACGAACGTCAATTCTTCCAGCTTGAAGACAGCAGTCGGGCAAGTTTTGACCGTCTGTCGATTAGTAATTAATTCTGATCTGCATTCAGGTGAATTGATTCTATTGTGACTCGGTTGAGTTCTTTTACAAATGTGGATGATTGCCGTTCGTTTACAATATTTGTTTAAGTAGTGACTATCGACAAAGGTGTATTGTTCTGAGTCGGTTAGTATCAAATCAGTTTCTATTACAGGCGCAATGAATACAGAGTTTTGTTTGGAAGGTATCGGGTAAATTTTAGTTATTTTCCATTCATTGTTTTTCAAAAGCGGCACAGTTATTGTATATATAAGTTTGTTATCTCTTATCCATACCTTTAGTTTGCTTAGATCTAGAATTAGTTGAAAGTTTTGAACTGAAGGTTCGATATGGTTAGTCATAAAGTTTTGTCTCGTTATTTAGTCAAGTGTTTTTAAGAATTGTTCGGGTTCTATAACTTGTGGGTTTATGATTCCTTGTTTCCCTAACATAACAGTGTTAAAAATTTCGTCGATGTTTATATGGAGTTCTGATATGGTAGATTCGGTTTGAATTAATAGGGAGACTAATATTTCGTTTTTTTCATTGTGGTTTTCAATATTGTGTATATCGTTGGCTAAGTTTTCAAGTTGATTTGTTTTGGTATTGTCTAGCACGCGTTTGATGAGTGCGGTTTGGTTACTAAGAATTGTTTTTATTTTATTGTTGGAATCAAATAATGTATCGATGTTCTTGTTAATGAGTTCTAAATCGTTTTCGTCGAGAGTTCCGAATAAAGTTTTGGATACTGAGCCTATGACATTGAGCAATCCGCATTTGCTTTTATAACGCAATAATAATTTGAGTTGCCGAGTCAGGTTTTGAAGATTTCTGTACTTAAATTTTAGGCTGCTTATTTCTGGTATGTAAGCGCAAGGTGGTTTACATTGACGGTCTATTAAATCTATTACGCGTTGTAATCTATTAACTTGGTCAATTGGATCGTTAAGGCCTACTCTAAGGGTGATATCTATTTGTTCGTTGTACAGATAGCAATTGTCAATGTGTTCCAGGAATATGTTGGCGTAATTCAATGGTTTTACTTCTAGATCGCTTCTAATGTACTCGAGTGTTATGATGATCCATATTATGGTCTTCTTCATGAAAGGTAGGGTTTTAGCCTGTTACCGTGGATTCTTTGCGTGTGACCGTTGGAATATTCGATAAGATAGGTGGGTGGATTGGATGAGAGGATTTCTGCAGGTCCTAGCCATTCGTGGTCTAGCGTGTTAGTTTTGTGATCGTTATGTACCCATACTTTATCTTTTACTCGGAATATCGTCTGTGTTTTAATAATTTTTCGCATTTGATCCCTCTGGTATCGCTTTTTGTTAGATTCGGTAACTCGTCTTGCTTTAGCTATATAGGCGTTGTGTCGATTTTTCCAGAGGTTAAACAATTGTTCTCTGGTTAGGCTAGGAGTGGTTGATATTGAGGATGGCATGTTAGCTTGTCGTCCAAATGTTAATTCGAATGGGGTATGTCCGGTCGTCTCGTGTACTGAAGTATTATATCCCATGCATATTAATTTTAAGTTTTCATCCCAGTCGTTCTGTCGGTCGGTCGTACAAGTTCGAATAAGGTCCTTTACTACGGCATGCGTTCGTTCAAGGGATCCGTTAGATCGTGGATGGAAAGAAGTGGTTTTTATGTGTCGGATTTTGAAAGCCCTTTCAAATGTGTCCATCAATTTACATACGAAATTTCGTCCCATGTCCGTCAGAATACTTTTTGGCGCGGAAAATATGTACACATAGTGATCCAAAAGTTCGTTAATGATTGAGTTGGCTGTTTGGTCTTTTAAGGGTATGAGGATGAGAAATTTGGTTAATTGATCTTGGATAGACAGGATAAACTGATTGCCCCGTTTGGTTTTGGTGAGAGATCCGAATATGTCCATTGCGATTTTGTCATTAGGATTAAGGGGTGTGTCAGTTATCATAGGTTGTTCCTTGGCCCTGATACGATTTAGCTTTTCTCATTGGCAGGTTTCGCAGTTTTGTATGAATTCTGTAACGTCTTGTTCTAGGTTTGTCCAGTGATGGTGCTCTGTATTCGTTTCACGGTGCGGTGTATACCTAAGTGTCCTACTAATTCGTTATGATTTTCGCGTAGTATCGTTTGTTCTTGTTCGTTATCGTAGTCTACTGGCGGATCTTGTCCAAATATTAATTTAATTTGAGGGAATCTAGTTGTTAGAAACCTTAGCATGAGTTGAATATTTACCTTTTCTAACGTGCTGAAGCTATTGTCGTTTATTCCTATTTGTAAGCGTCCGGTTCGGTGTTTAATAAAGGGTTTGGTTAATTGACGCAACCAATGCTGTTCGTTAAAGTCTCCCAGTTCGGTCTTTGTAATTTGTTTAAAGTGTGGTCTGTTAGGTTTTTGGGTTATCGGAGCTGGGGTGATATTGATTTTCCAGTCTATATACTCGTCATAATAGTCCGGGTTTTCTACATTGGGTTGGATTTCTTCATTAGTGATAGGATACAATCGGGATAGAGCATCTGCAGCTGTATTTTCTTTTCCTTTTTTGTATTCGATTTCATAATCGTACTCCTCGAGTCTCAAACGCCATCGCATGAGTCTCGATGAGGGGTCTTTAACATTCTTTAACCATTTCAAGGCTTGATGATCGCTTTGAATTTTAAATTTTCTACCAAGTAGGTATTGTCTTAGTCCTTTGATTGACCATACTATTGCTAATAACTCTTTCTCGGTTGTGGAATAATTCTTTTCAGGAGGGTTCAAAGTTCGGGATATATAACAGCATGGATGTCCGTCTTGGGAGAGTATTGCTCCTAACCCTTCGTTACTTGCGTCTGTTGTTAATGTGAATGTTTTGTCAAAGTCTGGATATTGTAGTACAGGGACTTCGCAGAGTTTTTGTTTTAGTGTGTCAAATGCAAGTTGTTGTCTATCGGTCCAGTAGAATGGAGTGTCCTTTTTTGTGAGATCTGTCAATGGTTTTGCGATTTTAGAAAAATTACGTATAAATTTTCTATAGTATCCAACGAGTCCTAAGAATGACTTTGTGTGGGTCGCGGTCTTTGGTGTTTTAAAGTCTTTCACGGCTTGAATCTTTTTGGGATTAGGTTTTACTCCTTCCTTTGTTACTACGTGTCCTAAGTATTCTAATTCCGGTTTCAAAAATTCGCATTTGTCCGGTTGTATTTTTAATCCTAAATTTTGTAGTCTGTCTAGTATAATGGCTAGATTTCGGTTATGTTCTTGGATGGTGCTCCCGAATATTATAATGTCATCCAGGTAGACGAAACAGTTATTTCCTATTAACCCCCGTAGCGCGGTATCCATCATACGTTGAAACGTCGCCGGTGCGTTTTTAAGGCCGAAGGGCATGCGATTATAGTGGAAGTGACCTTGTGGGGTTGAGAATGCAGTATATTTTTGGAATTTTGCTCCATAGGTATCTGGTGAAATCCTGACGAGAGGTCTAGGGCCGAGAAAAATTTAGCTTTGCCTAAGTGCTCGAGTATTTCGTCCGAATTTGGTAATGGATACGCGTCTTGGTCTGTTTGCTCGTTTAATTTTCTAAAATCTATAACGATTCTCCATTTTTGTTTGCCTGATGCATCTAATTTTTTTTGGAACTACCCAAATTGGTGCGTTATATGGACTGTCCGATGGTTCTATGATTTGTTTGTCTAACATGTCGTTGATTTGAGTCTCGATTTCCTTTTTATGACATTCGGGCGGTCTATAAGATTTGATGTTTATAGGTTTGTCTGTCTTGAGTGTGATTGTATGTTCTGTCAAATTGGTACATGGTAATGAGTCTGTTTCCATATTAAAAACGTCTAAGTAATTGATGAGGATTTTCTCAAGGGGTTCTCGAAGTTCTGGATCAATATGTTTGGTACGTATCATTTGTGCGAATTTATTAATTTGGCTTAGTTTATCGGGTTTCTCTATTTCGTTTGTAATGTGACAGATTTGTTTACCAGTGTTGATGAAACATACTGTTGTGGGCTTTCCTTCGATGTATTGGGCTGAGATTAGAGTTTCGCCTGGTCTTATCTTGCTATCGGTTTCCTGGAATGGTAATATAATTTCGTCTAAGGTTAGTTTATTGTTATTGACGCTGTATTGATACTTTGTAAGGAATGGGAGTCCGATTATTCCATCTTCGATTAGGGGAAAGTTGTTAGGGACTACGTAGAATTGATGATTTTTCTTGAGCATGGTTAAATTGCAAATTTTGTTAGTGGTATGTTTGTCACTTCCCATTAGGAAGGTTTTTGGGTTAGAAGTTTGGACGTTTAGTGAGGCTTTTTCTTTTATAAGGTTGATTCCTGCTCCGGTATCGACGAGGAATCTGGCTCTTCCTCCGTCTCTTCGTTGCAGTACGATTGATAGTAATCTTTTTAGGTACTTTTTTATATCAAGGACCCGGCTCCTGTGGAGGGGCTATCGCTGGATGCCGGTCACATAGGGTTTCTATTACTGCTTAGCCATCATTTTGCTGACCAAGGTATGTGAGGCATAACCATCCTTTCGTTGCGTTCTCACGACCACCGTGACAGTAGAGTAGTTTTGTTCGGCGGAATTTAATAGTCTTGAGGCATACGCAATCGGCAAATCCTTTCCGATTGGCCCTTGACTCAGTACACCGCTTATTGCATATCCTGATGCGTCTGTGGTAAGGTTAAAAGGTTTAGAAAAGTCTGGATATTGTAGAATGGGTTTCGTCATTAACGCTGTTTTTAAATTATTGAATGCATCTTCTTGATTTTCCGTCCATTTGAAGGGAGTATCTTTCTTTAATAGTTGTGTCAATGGTTTCGCGACCTTGGAGAAATCGGGTATAAATCTTCTGTAATATCCTGCTAGTCCCAGAAATTGTTTGATATTTTTCGCCTTCTTTGGTCGTGGAAATTTTGATACGGCTTCGACCTTTTTTGGATCGGGTTTCACGCCATCCTCACTAATTATATGTCCCAAATAATTCACCTCATGCCGTAAAAATTCACACTTATCGGGTTGTAATCATAATTTGGCTGTCCTCGGTCTTTCCATTAATTTATTAAATTTAATTTCGTGTTCCTGGAGAGATCTGGAATAAATCACTATGTCATCCAGATAGACGAATAGTTCTATTCCTTGCAGACCCGATAATACCGAGTTCATTAAACGTTGAAATGTTGCTGGGGCATTTTTTAATCCAAAGGGCATTCTTTTGAATTGAAAATGTCCGTATGGTGTCGAAAATGCCGTTTTGTGGGCGTCCTCTTGCGACATACGGATCTGGTGAAAGCCTGATGCTAAGTCAAACGTGGAAAAATATTTTGCACTTCCTAATTGATCCAATATTTCTGTGATGTTGGGTAATGGGAAGGCATCGCCAATCGTTTTATCGTTCAATTTTCCATAATCGATAACTAATCTCCAGCGTTTATTTCCTTGCGAATCGGGTTTTTTGGGCACAATCCATAACGGGGAGTTATATGGAGATATTGATGGTTCCACTACGTCCGTATCTAGCAATTCTTGAATCTGTCGATTTATCTCTTCTCGATGTATTGGCGGATATCGATACTGTTTGGTATTAATTGATATATTATCTGTGGTAATTATTCTATGTTCCAGAACTTCAGTTGCCTCCAATGTATCTCCTGGAATATGAAATCTATCTTGATTGTTACGAATCAATTTTTTTACATTTTCCTTTTCTTCTTCGTTCAAGTGTTCGAGTCGTAGTAACTCATTTATTTTTTCGTATCTACTTTCCTTCGATTTTAAAACTGTATTACACGCTGTCCTAGGAAGCGGGGAGGGATTTTCAAATTCCTTAATTACCATCGTCGGTGTTGTAAATTCGTAATCTCTTGAAGTAGTATTTATTACTCTTATATAGCCTTTTCCTTTATGATTCCTCACAACTGCATTTCCGAAATAGATTCCCTTGCTCGGCTCGATTCTTGGAATAAATCCCTCTTTTATCTCTGGATTAGCGATATTAATTGAACACGTTATTGAACTTCGCTTCGGTATAATTATTTTCTCCTTAGTGTCGAAGGGAATATAAATATTTCCCCATTTGATATGTTTTTCTTCATAATCTAAACGAGCTTTACAACCTGCAAAAAATTCGGATCCTAAGATTCCGTCTTGATCGATTAGTAATGAATCATCGACTACGTGAAAAATAACCGGATGGCCCGCGACCTGTATTACCGTCTGCCCTAGGGAGACCAGGCTCGTTGCCGTAATTCCTCGCACTTCAATTGATTCTTTCTCGTCGATGATGGCTGAATCGGGTAAAGCAGGTTTCTTGATAATATTGATTTCCGATCCAGAGTCTAACAATAAACTCGTCTTGGTTTTTAGATTTGGGGAAACTATTCGTGCAGTTGGGGTCGTTGGAGAATCGTTAAATTTTACTGAAATAATTCGGAGAGGTCGCCTTCCGAATCTGAATTCAACTCTTGATGATTTTCCTTCGCCGGTTGCTTGTGCTTCGCTCTTTCCCTTTTGTCTTGAGATTCTGGATTCTCTGTCTGTGGCCTTGTTTGGTTGTGGGATGACTCCTCCACAGTATTTAGTGGCTGTTCGTTCGATCTTATAGTCGGCATTGCGTTCGCTCCGTCTCTCGTTATGGGTGGTGGAGTTGATCTCGCGTGGGTGGCTGCCCTCGTCCTGTTTGTTGCCGTCGGCGCCGGTCGTCTGATTGCCGCTTGTACTCTCGGGCGATTCGGCGTATCGTTCCCTCGTGGCTCGCCCCATTCTCCCGAAGGACGTGTTTGGTTTCCCGACGGTCTCGAAGCGTAGGGTACGATTAATCCGGCGTCTACTCGGGCTTTAAATTTGTAACAGTCCTTCACTAAATGTCCGGGTTTTTTTACAATAGTTACACATGATATTTTGTCTATTAGTATTCGGAAAATTCTGCGATGGAGGTACTGATCTTCGATCTTGGCGGTTGTTTCTGATATTGTTATTAGTGTTCGAGGGACATGCGTTATCGCGTCTGTAATAGTTCGAGGGTGTCGGTCGATGGGGTCGCGTTCTGTCGGTTATTTGTCTCAATTCGTGTGTTGCTTTAACGGCTTGACGATACGCATCTTCTAAAGTATGGTACCCTGCTATTTTTACTCGTACATATACCTCGTTCGGAAGTCCTTTAACGAAAGCTTCTCTCGTTTCCCAATCTATAGTATCTTGTACGTCGGGGGATATGATGCCGTAGTCGCCTCTTTCTCCGTCCATTATTGCTAATCTAAGATTTCTAACGCGATCCATATAATCTAATATATCTTCCCCGGGTCGTTGAAATATCGTTCCTAATTCTCCCTTATATTCATTAAGAGATTTCTTTGGGCCGAATAGATCCTTTAATTTGTTTCCGAAATCATTTAAACTCATTAATTCCGTGTCTTCGATGGCGAGGAACGCGTGTCCACGAAGCTTATTTACTAACAATTTTACCAATTGAGGTTCTTGATATCTGGGAATCATATTTCGCGCGCGCTCACAAGCTCTTAAAAAATGGAATACCGATGGTCGATATCCGTCAAACACTGGCACCGATTCGTTCGCGTCTTTTAGCTTAATTGGCTGGGTATGTCCACCTGTCTGGATCGTTTCCTGTTGCGCTGTCGGCGGCGATTTGGGTGTTTGAGGTTCCTGTTTCGTTTTAAGTTCGAATAATCCGCTTTGTAATTCGGCGAGTTTTGCACTCATATCGCGAAAGTTCGCATCCCATGCTTTAAGCTTTTCCGACAATGTCAAAACCATTTCTTCGTCAAACGATTCCACTACAGTCGCCATTGTTTTTTAAATATATATTTTATTAACAAGTGTGACAACTTTAATCTACTATGGAGCGTGTCAAATCGTTTAAACCAACTTTAATCCTCCGTGAAGCGGATCCCACCGCTGCCACCAAAAATTTACTACTCTAAATGTTACGTATTAATTTGTTTGTTTAAATCGATCAAATCTTAAGTTTAAATTTTACTGAAAAATTTTTTTTATAGTTTGAGTTTGTATGTAATCTGAAGGGAAATAAGTTGAAATGATATTATTGTGTATTTAATTCCGATTTAGGTAATTAATTAATACGATAGTTGCTGCCACCAGAAATAGTCTAAAGACTATTTCAAAATATTTTATTTTTATTATTTTCTTTTGCGTTTAAAGGGTAGCGTTAACTGACGCTTAATGCAACTGGTAAACGAATTTCACTTTTCGGCTAACTTGCTATGCGCAGGGATACTAGCGCGGGAGAGGATTAAAGCTGGGTACAATGAATATTTTTCCTCGTTGAACGGATTTTTATTTTGACGTAGAATTGCTTAGGTTATTATATATATATTTTATTAGCTGGATATTTATATTTTAGCGTTGCTGGATTAGATAGGAATATGAGATTGTTCGTTGTTTTATATAAATTTATTTTTACGTTCGACTTCTTCTTCTCTTTTAATTCCGCCGTAGTAGTTTGTCGTTAGGACCGAAACTCAATTCATTTACCACGATGAAGTCTGTCGCCACGATCTTCTTGCCTTTTGAGTTTAATTAACAAGGATGATTCTAACGATCCTCTCTGCGTGGAACTCGTGTGATTTCGCAAGCCTTGCCCAAAGACGGGTAATATTTTACCAACAATGGGAGGAGGAATGCGAAGATCAGAGGATGTTTCAGTAGCTGAAAACACCGTTCGCACAAGCCGACACAACGGACAACACCTTTGTTTAAAATTTAAGCAATGTTTCTATCTTTAAAACCGTTCGCGAAAATGAATGAAATCGATGATAGGAGGTTTTTAATTCAATTCTCGAGGACAACGAGATTACCAGAGAAGAAGAAAGTTTTTAAAATTGATTCTCTTACCTTGAGGAAAAGGTGCTATCGGGTGCCATTACTCCAGGTGTTTCGGTGATCGACGAGGTTTGTTGGGTTTATTATTTAATCTCGAATATAGGGTTTTTACCAGCCTTTACTTTATTAAGCTATTTCGATACAAATTGAGTAACTCGCTAACTGAATTAATACCGTAATGAGGACTTAAAATTTTCTTTTATTTAATCGCGACTCCTTTTTCTTTACCGAAAAACTAAAGACCCCGAAACGCAAAAATACTTATACAAATTCTAAACGCAGTAATGGGCGCAAAGAATGATGAGCCGTAATAACAAACGATCGCAAGATTTATGAACAAACTAATGAACGCTGCGCTATGTTGCTATGCTTATTTATAATGCCATCCCCCACGGGGTGGTGGTCCGCTGGGGGTACGCTTCCGTGGGAATCGGGATGTTGCAGTTTTGGGCTTCTCGGAATCGTACGTGACAAAATGTAAGTTCCATATTTCAACTTAGTTTTCTATCAGTCCTGTGAGGGGAACCCCCTCTGGTTGAAATCGTTGATACTGATCGTTGCGTGAAAGTTCGTTTTGCGAATGAAATTCCCGAAGAGGTTTTGGAGGCGCATCTTCGTCACCATGCTTCTGGGAGAAAGGGAATTTCCCCTGTTGTGCGCTATTGGTGTATGCGTGAGTTCAGCGAACTTTATCCCGGAGCTCCTTGTTTCGATTTTGATTTAGTGTAGCTGCTTCAATTTCGTTGGTTCGCTGTTTGATGTTCCTTATTGTTATTAATTTTTGATATATTTTGTTTTGTGTTCAATATATATATATTTTAAATCTGATAGTGTTAGGTTATTTACGTTTGTTATTATTTATTATATATATTATTTTTTTATTTTTATATTGCCCCCCTTTTATATATATATATATTTTTTTTATACATTTGTAGTTGCGCACAAAATTTATTAAAGAAAAGTGTTAACAATGTGTTTTCATGATTTGTTTCTCGCGCCTGACTTCCATTAATCCCTAATATTCCTGTCGCCATGACGCGTATAAATCCAACATGGCTGCTCATAAATGTCATCAGTAAAGTTTTAGTGGCGGGTCTTTAGTTTTATTTGATATCGAAGTAAATTTTCGTCTGTCGCTCGTTTTTCCTTATTCTACCGCAATCAGAACATTTATTTATTAACATTATTTTAAAGTGACAGTAGTATATCTCGTGTGAATATACGTATATATATATGTTTATGTTGTGTGTTACTTCAGTATAGCTAATGTTTTGTAATTCTTTGATCGCGTTATTTATTGTTTCGAGTAGTTTATTTTATAGAGCATTCGATAATACAAAACATATGCACTCACACGTACATATATATATATGTATATACGTATTTATATGCCTATTTCTCTTGCCGGTATAGTGTTCATACGAAATGAAATGTTAATTATTTGTTTTATATTAATTTCTTTTAATAAGATAGAACACGCACACGCACACGTATATATGTATATATTTCTGGCAAAGTGATTTTCATTCAGATTCTTTAGTGATATAGTGTTGTGTATTTGAGGTTATGTGTCAATCATTTGATTTCATATATACATATATATCTTGTATTGTGACAACATAGTATTGAAGGTTTTGTTTCTAGATTATTGTGCGTTTAATGTGTGTTTACATAATTGTGTTTGATGATAGAATTTCTGTATGCAATTCCTCGAATCGTTGCGGTATTAATTGCCTTGTTAATCCTTCCTTTAGTTTCGTAGCGTCGTGTGTTCGTTTGTGCATTCAAATCTTTATTCGCGCGTTTTGCATGGGATAGTTTTCTTGTTCTCGTTACGGCGCGTGCGGAGCGCGGGACGTGACAATATGTACGCGTATATACAAGACTATCACAAAGCTTAACAAATAATTAAGTCTAATGAATAATAAATTTGATGAACAATGAAGTTAATAAATAATAAATTATACGAATAATTAAGTTTAACAGATAATAAGTCTAATGAATAATAAGCTTAACAAATAGTAAGATTAATGAATAATATGATTTACGAATAATGTATTTAATGTACACTATTAACAATGTGTTTGTTGGGTTCAAACGAATCCACGGCCAACGAGATAACTCTTTACTAAGCGTAAAAATAATCTTAGGCACAAAATACGATTGACGAAAATTCTCGAGGTGTCACTCTCCAAGGCAATCGCACGAATGCCGGCCACGTCTGAAATTTTATACGCACTCGTTAGAAGCATCGAGAAAGTTCCGAACGCCGTTGCTAGGCAGTTTCTGCTTGGAGTTTGATTATTGATACAATGTATGTCCCATTGTATCGGCACCTCCGACGTAACCTCACACGTGGCTAGGCCCGCTCTCGAGGCCGCATGCCGCCACAATCTCACTTCTCGGAAAACCCATACAACTACTCCAGACCTCCGTTAGGCAAAACGCTTATCTCGTGAGCGTGGCTACGTTCGGCGACCAATTGTCACCTCGAACCCAATCTCGCTATCACAAATTTTAAACAATTACAGCTATAATAAAATCTAGACTAAAGTACTAGAGGATATTCCCAAAATTTCCAAGGAAAGGCTTCGGCTTTCCTTTCATCTCCGACATATATATTATTTCTGGCATATATATTTCGGGTTCACATTATGATTAGGGTTAGGTGCGTGTAACGAATCTTCATTTGTATTAGCCATTGTTGTTATGTAACAGAGAAGATATTTACTAGTACAAATATGATTATTACAGAATTTGACAAGTAGCCGTAGTAATTAGATACTCGAGATGCTAATGACAATAATCCTACGTTCAATAACGAATCCGCGGTCAGCGGAATAACAAAATGCGCTTCCTTCCAAAGTCCAAGTTGTACTCAACTTGCTTGTCTACGGTACAAGTATGACTAAACTAACTGTTGCGTCGCATGGAGCAGCGGAACCCCAGCCAACGCTACCTGGCGACCAGCGGCCCACCTACCTGCTTCCAGACCCCCAATAAACTCAATGACCGGCCATAAAACGTCACCTTCTAGCTAAATTGTTTCCAGATGTGTGTCGAGCAATCTAGTTGTCTAGAAGCATTTCGGTTTATGTCCGGATTAGCAAAATCCTTGAGTTTGTTATGCTATTAAAAAGGGCTCGGAAAAGGCAGGTAGTCACCGAACGAGAAAACCCAACACATAAACATAGGATAGAAACGACTGGTTTTCCCCAGCAATAAAATCACCCCGGACACTGGTGAGAAATTCCTCATGTCCTGCTTCTTTAGCGGGGTCACGACCAATCGACATCAAGCTTTCCTTCGGGGAAAACTAAGAGGGAGTCAGTCAGCAGTCGGTCAGTGAGTCAGTCAGGCAGCCAGTCAGTCAGTCAGCAGTCGGTCAGTGAGTCAGTCAGGCAGCCAGTCAGTCAGTCAGCAACCTCGGGAAGTCTCAGTTCGCAGCAACGATTCGCGCTTACGCTCTCGCCCTCTCATCCCCTGATCTTACGTTCTAACCGAGTCCAACCGTATCCCGGTTGCTGTTAATTCACCACTCAGTGTATCCACAGTGTCTTAATAAAACACAACTGAAAACCCGTTACAGCAGTGTGCACTTCAATTAACCACCTCTATTAGCCTAAACGCAATAGGGGATCGATCATCTCGCGGCGTCGATTGAACAATCGTAACAGGAATTTACGACTCCTGTTGATGCGCTTCTACACGATCGTGTCTCCCCGCGAGTGAAAGAACATTTTGGTCCTTCGAGCCGGATACGTGTCAGTGAAAGAGTGCACCCCCAGTTACCACGCAACATCAAGGTAAGCTCGCTCAAATTGTCGAAATCCCTCATGGCTCCCCCTCAGGAAGAGCGCGTCCGGCAATTGCTGCGGAAACGCGAAGGATTCAGACAAGAATTAGAAGCGTTTCGCACATTCCTCAACAATCACGAGGAAGGGACACCCGTGCATGCTATTCAGCGTAATTTGCAAGACTTAGAGGGAGAGTTTGCATCGTTCAAAAAGGGCCAATGCGAATTAGACGACAGAGACGAGGGTCAAACACTGAAGGACCGGGTTGACCTACAACAGAAGTTCTACACCATCGCCGGACAGGCGTCCGCCATCCTTGAGGAGGCAAACAAGCAAGCAGAACCAACCACCACAAATCTTACAACAAAGCCATCGGACATGTCATTGCCGGAACCCGTCGATTTGCCTAGAATTCAGCTACCCACCTTTTCTGGAGCCTACGAAGATTGGCCGGGGTTCGCGGATCAATTTCGCTCCACGGTCCACGATAACCCCCGCATAGACGACTGCAAGCGACTGATGTATCTCCGTTCTTGCCTAAAGCATGGGGCAGCTCTAGCGATCGCGTCATTAAGCAATGCGGCAGCTAACTACGCAGTCGCCTGGGAAATATTTGAACGACGGTATAACAGACCAGCCAAAATTGTCGAGAGACACTTGCAGGAGATATTTGACGCAGCCTCCTCATCACGGATAGCACATCGCGATTTGCAGTCCTACACGACCAAGTTGGAAGCTCATTACAAAGCCTTGGCCGCCATCGGACAACCAACCGCAGATGCCCTGCTTTTGCACCTATGTACCGCCAACCTTGATCGGGAAACCGATTCAATATGGAAGGAAAAGATAAGGTCCACACCATTCCCCACGTTCCCGGACTTCTTGCAATTCTTGAACGATCGCTGTCAGGTCATAGAACCTGCAAGAACGACACGCCCACCACGAGGGCAGGCATTTGTCACCGCCACTCTGTCCAATCTGC
>NW_022885253.1:0-18317 GCF_011952205.1 Bombus bifarius
AATGTCACGTCGATTCGGGGTAATTTCACGTTCCGCACGCAAGGTGAGAAATTCGTACTTAAATTTTGATTGTTATTAGAAAATTTATTGAACACTGACAGAGTAACAATACAGAATGGTCAAACAGCACAGAAAAGAATGTTCTTACAACGACTCGAGAGGTACTTTTTTATATCAAGGACCCGGCTCCTGTGGAGGGGCTATCGCTGGATGCCGGTCACATAGGGTTTCTATTACTGCTTAGCCATCATTTTGCTGACCAAGGTATGTGAGGCATAACCATCCTTTCGTTGCGTTCTCACGACCACCGTGACATTCCCCCCTCCTTAGCTTCGCTTTGCTCCGCTAAAGCGTAAGGCTCTGGTGGGGCTTCTAAGTTGAATGATCCCCTCATCTTCGTCTTCGGTGATATTTTGGAAGGTGACCGTCCTTGGTACTGTTGATGTTTGATCGATCCTGTTTACGCGAGCGGTAGGGCAGAGTATTTTGATACGTACATTTTTAGGAAATGATCGGCGTAGACATTCGAAAAGTTTACATTTGTACATTACATATATTGTTCCTAGTCCTAGGGCTATGATTCCTAATATTTGTAGTGTGGATATGCCATATTCCTTCAATGAATTTATGCGTCGCTCAAATTGCAGGGTACTGATTTGTGTTTGTAATGTGTCGAGGTTGGCTTTATATTGGTTAAAATTGTGAGTTACTTTTGGAGCTGTTTCTAATATTTTCTCTAATATTGGAACATCTGTTTCTTCGAAGCTGTATATGCTATTCTTAAATTTGGTTTCGTAAGAGATATTTTTATGTGATCCTCTTATTTTCATAATATTATGATCGTATGTGATTATGCACCCGGTTTTACTGCTAATTAAGCTTGGTTGTCTAATTTCTAGGATTTTATGTGTCTTACATAACACGTCGATTTGTACATTTTTCGCAGGAATAATAATATAATGGTTTTCCGTCTGCAAAGGTACGAACGTCAATTCTTCCAGCTTGAAGACAGCAGTCGGGCAAGTTTTGACCGTCTGTCGATTAGTAATTAATTCTGATCTGCATTCAGGTGAATTGATTCTATTGTGACTCGGTTGAGTTCTTTTACAAATGTGGATGATTGCCGTTCGTTTACAATATTTGTTTAAGTAGTGACTATCGACAAAGGTGTATTGTTCTGAGTCGGTTAGTATCAAATCAGTTTCTATTACAGGCGCAATGAATACAGAGTTTTGTTTGGAAGGTATCGGGTAAATTTTAGTTATTTTCCATTCATTGTTTTCCAAAAGCGGCACAGTTATTGTATATATAAGTTTGTTATCTCTTATCCATACCTTTAGTTTGCTTAGATCTAGAATTAGTTGAAAGTTTTGAACTGAAGGTTCGATATGGTTAGTCATAAAGTTTTGTCTCGTTATTTAGTCAAGTGTTTTTAAGAATTGTTCGGGTTCTATAACTTGTGGGTTTATGATTCCTTGTTTCCCTAACATAACAGTGTTAAAAATTTCGTCGATGTTTATATGGAGTTCTGATATGGTAGATTCGGTTTGAATTAATAGGGAGACTAATATTTCGTTTTTTTCATTGTGGTTTTCAATCTTGTGTATATCGTTGGCTAAGTTTTCAAGTTGATTTGTTTTGGTATTGTCTAGCACGCGTTTGATGAGTGCGGTTTGGTTACTAAGAATTGTTTTTATTTTATTGTTGGAATCAAATAATGTATCGATGTTCTTGTTAATGAGTTCTAAATCGTTTTCGTCGAGAGTTCCGAATAAAGTTTTGGATACTGAGCCTATGACATTGAGCAATCCGCGTTTGTTTTTATAACGCAATAATAATTTGAGTTGCCGAGTCAGGTTTTGAAGATTTCTGTACTTAAATTTTAGGCTGCTTATTTCTGGTATGTAAGCGCAAGGTGGTTTACATTGACGGTCTATTAAATCTATTACGCGTTGTAATCTATTAACTTGGTCAATTGGATCGTTAAGGCCTACTATAAGGGTGATATCTATTTGTTCGTTGTACAGATAGCAATTGTCAATGTGTTCCAGGAATATGTTGGCGTAATTCAATGGTTTTACTTCTAGATCGCTTCTAATGTACTCGAGTGTTATGATGATCCATATTATGGTCTTCTTCCTGAAAGGTAGGGTTTTAGCCTGTTACCGTGGATTCTTTGCGTGTGACCGTTGGAATATTCGATAAGATAGGTGGGTGGATTGGATGAGAGGATTTCTGCAGGTCCTAGCCATTCGTGGTCTAGCTTGTTAGTTTTGTGATCGTTATGTACCCATACTTTATCTTTTACTCGGAATATCGTCTGTGTTTTAATAATTTTTCGCATTTGATCCCTCTGGTATCGCTTTTTGTTAGATTCGGTAACTCGTCTTGCTTTAGCTATATAGGCGTTGTGTCGATTTTTCCAGAGGTTAAACAATTGTTCTCTGGTTAGGCTAGGAGTGGTTGATATTGAGGATGGCATGTTAGCTTGTCGTCCAAATGTTAGTTCGAATGGGGTATGTCCGGTCGTCTCGTGTACTGAAGTATTATATCCCATGCATATTAATTTTAAGTTTTCATCCCAGTCGTTCTGTCGGTCGGTCGTACAAGTTCGAATAAGGTCCTTTACTACGGCATGCTTTCGTTCAAGGGATCCGTTAGATTGTGGATGGAAAGAAGTGGTTTTTATGTGTCGGATTTTGAAAGCCCTTTCAAATGTGTCCATCAATTTACATACGAAATTTCGTCCCATGTCCGTCAGAATACTTTTTGGTGCGGAAAATATGTACACATAGTGATCCAAAAGTTCGTTAATGATTGAGTTGGCTGTTTGGTCTTTTAAGGGTATGAGGATGAGATATTTGGTTAATTGATCTTGGATAGACAGGATAAACTGATTGCCCCGTTTGGTTTTGGTGAGAGGTCCGAATATGTCCATTGCGATTTTGTCATTAGGATTAAGGGGTGTGTCAGTTATCATAGGTTGTTCCTTGGCCCTGATACGATTTAGCTTTTCTCGTTGGCAGGTTTCGCAGTTTTGTATGAATTCTGTAACGTCTTGTTCTAGGTTTGTCCAGTGATGGTGCTCTTGTATTCGTTTCACGGTGCGGTGTATACCTAAGTGTCCTACTAATTCGTTATGATTTTCGCGTAGTATCGTTTGTTTTTGTTCGTTATCGTAGTCTACTGGCGGATCTTGTCCAAATATTAATTTAATTTGAGGGAATCTAGTTGTTAGAAACCTTAGCATGAGTTGAATATTTACCTTTTCTAACGTGCTGAAGCTATTGTCGTTTATTCCTATTTGTAAGCGTCCGGTTCGGTGTTTAATAAAGTGTTTGGTTAATTGACGCAACCAATGCTGTTCGTTAAAGTCTCCCAGTTCGGTCTTTGTAATTTGTTTAAAGTGTGGTCTGTTAGGTTTTTGGGTTATCGGAGCTGGGGTGATATTGATTTTCCAGTCTATATACTCGTCATAATAGTCCGGGTTTTCTACATTGGGTTGGATTTCTTCATTAGTGATAGGATACAATCGGGATAGAGCATCTGCAGCTGTATTTTCTTTTCCTTTTTTGTATTCGATTTCATAATCGTACTCCTCGAGTCTCAAACGCCATCGCATGAGTCTCGATGAGGGGTCTTTAACATTCTTTAACCATTTCAAGGCTTGATGATCGCTTTGAATTTTAAATTTTCTACCAAGTAGGTATTGTCTTAGTCTTTGATTGACCATACTATTGCTAATAACTCTTTCTCGGTTGTGGAATAATTCTTTTCAGGAGGGTTCAAAGTTCGGGATATATAACAGCATGGATGTCCGTCTTGGGAGAGTATTGCTCCTAACCCTTCGTTACTTGCGTCTGTTGTTAATGTGAATGTTTTGTCAAAGTCTGGATATTGTAGTACAGGGGCTTCGCAGAGTTTTTGTTTTAGTGTGTCAAATGCAAGTTGTTGTCTATCGGTCCAGTAGAATGGAGTGTCCTTTTTTGTGAGATCTGTCAATGGTTTTGCGATTTTAGAAAAATTACGTATAAATTTTCTATAGTATCCAACGAGTCCTAAGAATGACTTTATGTGGGTCGCGGTCTTTGGTGTTTTAAAGTCTTTCACGGCTTGAATCTTTTTGGGATTAGGTTTTACTCCTTCCTTTGTTACTACGTGTCCTAAGTATTCTAATTCCGGTTTCAAAAATTCGCATTTGTCCGGTTGTATTTTTAATCCTAAATTTTGTAGTCTGTCTAGTATAATGGCTAGATTTCGGTTATGTTCTTGGATGGTGCTCCCGAATATTATAATGTCATCCAGGTATACGAAACAGTTATTTCCTATTAACCCCCGTAGCGCGGTATCCATCATACGTTGAAACGTCGCCGGTGCGTTTTTAAGGCCGAAGGGCATGCGATTATAGTGGAAGTGACCTTGTGGGGTTGAGAATGCAGTATATTTTTTGGAATTTTGCTCCATAGGTATCTGGTGAAATCCTGACGAGAGGTCTAGGGCCGAGAAAAATTTAGCTTTGCCTAAGTGCTCGAGTATTTCGTCCGAATTTGGTAAAGGATACGCGTCTTGGTCTGTTTGCTCGTTTAATTTTCTAAAATCTATAACGATTCTCCATTTTTGTTTGCCTGATGCATCTAATTTTTTTGGAACTACCCAAATTGGTGCGTTATATGGACTGTCCGATGGTTCTATGATTTGTTTGTCTAACATGTCGTTGATTTGAGTCTCGATTTCCTTTTTATGACATTCGGGCGGTCTATAAGATTTGATGTTTATAGGTTTGTCTGTCTTGAGTGTGATTGTATGTTCTGTCAAATTGGTACATGGTAATGAGTCTGTTTCCATATTAAAAACGTCTAAGTAATTGATGAGGATTTTCTCAAGGGGTTCTCGAAGTTCTGGATCAATATGTTTGGTACGTATTATTTGTGCGAATTTATTAATTTGGCTTAGTTTATCGGGTTTCTCTATTTCGTTTGTAATGTGACAGATTTGCTTACCAGTGTTGATGAAACATACTGTTGTGGGCTTTCCTTCGATGTATTGGGCTGAGATTAGAGTTTCGCCTGGTCTTATCTTGCTATCGGTTTCCTGGAATGGTAATATAATTTCGTCTAAGGTTAGTTTATTGTTATTGACGCTGTATTGATACTTTGTAAGGAATGGGAGTCCGATTATTCCATCTTCGATTAGGGGAAAGTTGTTAGGGACTACGTAGAATTGATGATTTTTCTTGAGCATGGTTAAATTGCAAATTTTGTTAGTGGTATGTTTGTCACTTCCCATTAGGAAGGTTTTTGGGTTAGAAGTTTGGACGTTTAGTGAGGCTTTTTCTTTTATAAGGTTGATTCCTGCTCCGGTATCGATGAGGAATCTGGCTCTTCCTCCGTCTCTTCGTTGCAGTACGATTGATAGTAATCTTTTTAGGTACTTTTTTATATCAAGGACCCGGCTCCTGTGGAGGGGCTATCGCTGGATGCCGGTCACATAGGGTTTCTATTACTGCTTAGCCATCATTTTGCTGACCAAGGTATGTGAGGCATAACCATCCTTTCGTTGCGTTCTCACGACCACCGTGACAGTAGAGTAGTTTTGTTCGGCGGAATTTAATAGTCTTGAGGCATACGCAATCGGCAAATCCTTTCCGATTGGCCCTTGACTCAGTACACCGCTTATTGCATATCCTGATGCGTCTGTGGTAAGGTTAAAAGGTTTAGAAAAGTCTGGATATTGTAGAATGGGTTTCGTCATTAACGCTGTTTTTAAATTATTGAATGCATCTTCTTGATTTTCCGTCCATTTGAAGGGAGTATCTTTCTTTAATAGTTGTGTCAATGGTTTCGCGACCTTGGAGAAATCGGGTATAAATCTTCTGTAATATCCTGCTAGTCCCAGAAATTGTTTGATATTTTTCGCCTTCTTTGGTCGTGGAAATTTTGATACGGCTTCGACCTTTTTTGGATCGGGTTTCACGCCATCCTCACTAATTATATGTCCCAAATAATTCACCTCATGCCGTAAAAATTCACACTTATCGGGTTGTAATCGTAATTTGGCTGTCCTCGGTCTTTCCATTAATTTATTAAATTTAATTTCGTGTTCCTGGAGAGATCTGGAATAAATCACTATGTCATCCAGATAGACGAATAGTTCTATTCCTTGCAGACCCGATAATACCGAGTTCATTAAACGTTGAAATGTTGCTGGGGCATTTTTTAATCCAAAGGGCATTCTTTTGAATTGAAAATGTCCGTATGGTGTCGAAAATGCCGTTTTGTGGGCGTCCTCTTGCGACATACGGATCTGGTGAAAGCCTGATGCTAAGTCAAACGTGGAAAAATATTTTGCACTTCCTAATTGATCCAATATTTCTGTGATGTTGGGTAATGGGAAGGCATCGCCAATCGTTTTATCGTTCAATTTTCTATAATCGATAACTAATCTCCAGCGTTTATTTCCTTGCGAATCGGGTTTTTTGGGCACAATCCATAACGGGGAGTTATATGGAGATATTGATGGTTCCACTACGTCCGTATCTAGCAATTCTTGAATCTGTCGATTTATCTCTTCTCGATGTATTGGCGGATATCGATACTGTTTGGTATTAATTGGTATATTATCTGTGGTAATTATTCTATGTTCCAGAACTTCAGTTGCCTCCAATGTATCTCCTGGAATATGAAATCTATCTTGATTGTTACGAATCAATTTTTTTACATTTTCCTTTTCTTCTTCGTTCAAGTGTTCGAGTCGTAGTAACTCATTTATTTTTTCGTATCTACTTTCCTTCGATTTTAAAACTGTATTACACGCTGTCCTAGGAAGCGGGGAGGGATTTTCAAATTCCTTAATTACCATCGTCGGTGTTGTAAATTCGTAATCTCTTGAAGTAGTATTTATTACTCTTATATAGCCTTTTCCTTTATGATTCCTCACAACTGCATTTCCGAAATAGATTCCCTTGCTCGGCTCGATTCTTGGAATAAATCCCTCTTTTATCTCTGGATTAGCGATATTAATTGAACACGTTATTGAACTTCGCTTCGGTATAATTATTTTCTCCTTAGTGTCGAAGGGAATATAAATATTTCCCCATTTGATATGTTTTTCTTCATAATCTAAACGAGCTTTACAACCTGCAAAAAATTCGGATCCTAAGATTCCGTCTTGATCGATTAGTAATGAATCATCGACTACGTGAAAAATAACCGGATGGCCCGCGACCTGTATTACCGTCTGCCCTAGGGAGACCAGGCTCGTTGCCGTAATTCCTCGCACTTCAATTGATTCTTTCTCGTCGATGATGGCTGAATCGGGTAAAGCAGGTTTCTTGATAATATTGATTTCCGATCCAGAGTCTAACAATAAACTCGTCTTGGTTTTTAGATTTGGGGAAACTATTCGTGCAGTTGGGGTCGTTGGAGAATCGTTAAATTTTACTGAAATAATTCGGAGAGGTCGCCTTCCGAATCTGAATTCAACTCTTGATGATTTTCCTTCGCCGGTTGCTTGTGCTTCGCTCTTTCCCTTTTGTCTTGAGATTCTGGATTCTCTGTCTGTGGCCTTGTTTGGTTGTGGGATGACTCCCCCACAGTATTTAGTGGCTGTTCGTTCGATCTTATAGTCGGCATTGCGTTCGCTCCGTCTCTCGTTATGGGTGGTGGAGTTGATCTCGCGTGGGTGGCTGCCCTCGTCCTGTTTGTTGCCGTCGGCGCCGGTCGTCTGATTGCCGCTTGTACTCTCGGGCGATTCGGCGTATCGTTCCCTCGTGGCTCGCCCCATTCTCCCGAAGGACGTGTTTGGTTTCCCGACGGTCTCGAAGCGTAGGGTACGATTAATCCGGCGTCTACTCGGGCTTTAAATTTGTAACAGTCCTTCACTAAATATCCGGGTTTTTTACAATAGTTACACATGATATTTTGTCTATTAGTATTCGGAAAATTCTGCGATGGAGGTACTGATCTTCGATCTTGGCGGTTGTTTCTGATATTGTTATTAGTGTTCGAGGGACGTGCGTTATCGCGTCTGTAATAGTTCGAGGGTGTCGGTCGATGGGGTCGCGTTCTGTCGGTTATTTGTCTCAATTCGTGTGTTGCTTTAACGGCTTGACGATACGCATCTTCTAAAGTATGGTACCCTGCTATTTTTACTCGTACATATACCTCGTTCGGAAGTCCTTTAACGAAAGCTTCTCTCGTTTCCCAATCTATAGTATCTTGTACGTCGGGGGATATGATGCCGTAGTCGCCTCTTTCTCCGTCCATTATTGCTAATCTAAGATTTCTAACGCGATCCATATAATCTAATATATCTTCCCCGGGTCGTTGAAATATCGTTCCTAATTCTCCCTTATATTCATTAAGAGATTTCTTTGGGCCGAATAGATCCTTTAATTTGTTTCCGAAATCATTTAAACTCATTAATTCCGTGTCTTCGATGGCGAGGAACGCGTGTCCACGAAGCTTATTTACTAACAATTTTACCAATTGAGGTTCTTGATATCTGGGAATCATATTTCGCGCGCGCTCACAAGCTCTTAAAAAATGGAATACCGATGGTCGATATCCGTCAAACACTGGCACCGATTCGATCGCGTCTTTTAGCTTAATTGGCTGGGTATGTCCACCTGTCTGGATCGTTTCCTGTTGCGCTGTCGGCGGCGATTTGGGTGTTTGAGGTTCCTGTTTCGTTTTAAGTTCGAATAATCCGCTTTGTAATTCGGCGAGTTTTGCACTCATATCGCGAAAGTTCGCATCCCATGCTTTAAGCTTTTCCGACAATGTCAAAACCATTTCTTCGTCAAACGATTCCACTACAGTCGCCATTGTTTTTTAAATATATATTTTATTAACAAGTGTGACAACTTTAATCTACTATGGAGCGTGTCAAATCGTTTAAACCAACTTTAATCCTCCGTGAAGCGGATCCCACCGCTGCCACCAAAAATTTACTACTCCAAATGTTACGTATTAATTTGTTTGTTTAAATCGATCAAATCTTAAGTTTAAATTTTACTGAAAAATTTTTTTTTTTTATAGTTTGAGTTTGTATGTAATCTGAAGGGAAATAAGTTGAAATGATATTATTGTGTATTTAATTCCGATTTAGGTAATTAATTAATACGATAGTTGCTGCCACCAGAAATAGTCTAAAGACTATTTCAAAATATTTTATTTTTATTATTTTCTTTTGCGTTTAAAGGGTAGCGTTAACTGACGCTTAATGCAACTGGTAAACGAATTTCACTTTTCGGCTAACTTGCTATGCGCAGGGATACTAGCGCGGGAGAGGATTAAAGCTGGGTACAATGAATATTTTTCCTCGTTGAACGGATTTTTATTTTGACGTAGAATTGCTTAGGTTATTATATATATATTTTATTAGCTGGATATTTATATTTTAGCGTTGCTGGATTAGATAGGAATATGAGATTGTTCGTTGTTTTATATAAATTTATTTTTACGTTCGACTTCTTCTTCTCTTTTAATTCCGCCGTAGTAGTTTGTCGTTAGGACCGAAACTCAATTCATTTACCACGATGAAGTCTGTCGCCACGATCTTCTTGCCTTTTGAGTTTAATTAACGAGGATGATTCTAACGATCCTCTCTGCGTGGAACTCGTGTGATTTCGCAAGCCTTGCCCAAAGACGGGTAATATTTTACCAACAATGGGAGGAGGAATGCGAAGATCAGAGGATGTTTCAGTAGCTGAAAACACCGTTCGCACAAGCCGACACAACGGACAACACCTTTGTTTAAAATTTAAGCAATGTTTCTATCTTTAAAACCGTTCGCGAAAATGAATGAAATCGATGATAGGAGGTTTTTAATTCAATTCTCGAGGACAACGAGATTACCAGAGAAGAAGAAAGTTTTTAAAATTAATTCTCTTACCTTGAGGAAAAGGTGCTATCGGGTGCCATTACTCCAGGTGTTTCGGTGATCGACGAGGTTTGTTGGGTTTATTATTTAATCTCGAATATAGGGTTTTTACCAGCCTTTACTTTATTAAGCTATTTCGATACAAATTGAGTAACTCGCTAACTGAATTAATACCGTAATGAGGACTTAAAATTTTCTTTTATTTAATCGCGACTCCTTTTTCTTTACCGAAAAACTAAAGACCCCGAAACGCAAAAATACTTATACAAATTCTAAACGCAGTAATGGGCGCAAAGAATGATGAGCCGTAATAACAAACGATCGCAAGATTTATGAACAAACTAATGAACGCTGCGCTATGTTGCTATGCTTATTTATAATGCCATCCCCCACGGGGTGGTGGTCCGCTGGGGGTACGCTTCCGTGGGAATCGGGATGTTGCAGTTTTGGGCTTCTCGGAATCGTACGTGACAAAATGTAAGTTCCATATTTCAACTTAGTTTTCTATCAGTCCTGTGAGGGGAACCCCCTCTGGTTGAAATCGTTGATACTGATCGTTGCGTGAAAGTTCGTTTTGCGAATGAAATTCCCGAAGAGGTTTTGGAGGCGCATCTTCGTCACCATGCTTCTGGGAGAAAGGGAATTTCCCCTGTTGTGCGCTATTGGTGTATGCGTGAGTTCAGCGAACTTTATCCCGGAGCTCCTTGTTTCGATTTTGATTTAGTGTAGCTGCTTCAATTTCGTTGGTTCGCTGTTTGATGTTCCTTATTGTTATTAATTTTTGATATATTTTGTTTTGTGTTCAATATATATATATTTTAAATCTGATAGTGTTAGGTTATTTACGTTTGTTATTATTTATTATATATATTATTTTTTTATTTTTATATTGCCCCCCTTTTATATATATATATATATTTTTTTATACATTTGTAGTTGCGCACAAAATTTATTAAAGAAAAGTGTTAACAATGTGTTTTCATGATTTGTTTCTCGCGCCTGACTTCCATTAATCCCTAATATTCCTGTCGCCATGACGCGTATAAATCCAACATGGCTGCTCATAAATGTCATCAGTAAAGTTTTAGTGGCGGGTCTTTAGTTTTATTTGATATCGAAGTAAATTTTCGTCTGTCGCTCGTTTTTCCTTATTCTACCGCAATCAGAACATTTATTTATTAACATTATTTTAAAGTGACAGTAGTATATCTCGTGTGAATATACGTATATATATATGTTTATGTTGTGTGTTACTTCAGTATAGCTAATGTTTTGTAATTCTTTGATCGCGTTATTTATTGTTTCGAGTAGTTTATTTTATAGAGCATTCGATAATACAAAACATATGCACTCACACGTACATATATATATATGTATATACGTATTTATATGCCTATTTCTCTTGCCCGTATAGTGTTCATACGAAATGAAATGTTAATTATTTGTTTTATATTAATTTCTTTTAATAAGATAGAACACGCACACGCACACGTATATATGTATATATTTCTGGCAAAGTGATTTTCATTCAGATTCTTTAGTGATATAGTGTTGTGTATTTGAGGTTATGTGTCAATCATTTGATTTCATATATACATATATATCTTGTATTGTGACAACATAGTATTGAAGGTTTTGTTTCTAGATTATTGTGCGTTTAATGTGTGTTTACATAATTGTGTTTGATGATAGAATTTCTGTATGCAATTCCTCGAATCGTTGCGGTGTTAATTGCCTTGTTAATCCTTCCTTTAGTTTCGTAGCGTCGTGTGTTCGTTTGTGCATTCAAATCTTTATTCGCGCGTTTTGCATGGGATAGTTTTCTTGTTCTCGTTACGGCGCGTGCGGAGCGCGGGACGTGACAATATGTACGCGTATATACAAGACTATCACAAAGCTTAACAAATAATTAAGTCTAATGAATAATAAATTTGATGAACAATGAAGTTAATAAATAATAAATTATACGAATAATTAAGTTTAACAGATAATAAGTCTAATGAATAATAAGCTTAACGAATAGTAAGATTAATGAATAATATGATTTACGAATAATGTATTTAATGTACACTATTAACAATGTGTTTGTTGGGTTCAAACGAATCCACGGCCAACGAGATAACTCTTTACTAAGCGTAAAAATAATCTTAGGCACAAAATACGATTGACGAAAATGCTCGAGGTGTCACTCTCCAAGGCAATCGCACGAATGCCGGCCTCGTCTGAAATTTTATACGCACTCGTTAGAAGCATCGAGAAAGTTCCGAACGCCGTTGCTAGGCAGTTTCTGCTTGGAGTTTGATTATTGATACAATGTATGTCCCATTGTATCGGCACCTCCGACGTAACCTCACACGTGGCTAGGCCCGCTCTCGAGGCCGCATGCCGCCACAATCTCACTTCTCGGAAAACCCATACAACTACTCCAGACCTCCGTTAGGCAAAACGCTTATCTCGTGAGCGTGGCTACGTTCGGCGACCAATTGTCACCTCGAACCCAATCTCGCTATCACAAATTTTAAACAATTACAGCTATAATAAAATCTAGACTAAAGTACTAGAGGATATTCCCAAAATTTCCAAGGAAAGGCTTCGGCTTTCCTTTCATCTCCGACATATATATTATTTCTGGCATATATATTTCGGGTTCACATTATGATTAGGGTTAGGTGCGTGTAACGAATCTTCATTTGTATTAGCCATTGTTGTTATGTAACAGAGAAGATATTTACTAGTACAAATATGATTATTACAGAATTTGACAAGTAGCCGTAGTAATTAGATACTCGAGATGCTAATGACAATAATCCTACGTTCAATAACGAATCCGCGGTCAGCGGAATAACAAAATGCGCTTCCTTCCAAAGTCCAAGTTGTACTCAACTTGCTTGTCTACGGTACAAGTATTACTAAACTAACTGTTGCGTCGCATGGAGCAGCGGAACCCCAGCCAACGCTACCTGGCGGCCAGCGGCCCACCTACCTGCTTCCAGACCCCCAATAAACTCAATGACCGGCCATAAAACGTCACCTTCTAGCTAAATTGTTTCCAGATGTGTGTCGAGCAATCTAGTTGTCTAGAAGCATTTCGGTTTATGTCCGGATTAGCAAAATCCTTGAGTTTGTTATGCTATTAAAAAAGGCTCGGAAAAGGCAGGTAGTCACCGAACGAGAAAACCCAACACATAAACATAGGATAGAAACGACTGGTTTTCCCCAGCAATAAAATCACCCCGGACACTGGTGAGAAATTCCTCATGTCCTGCTTCTTTAGCGGGGTCACGACCAATCGACATCAAGCTTTCCTTCGGGGAAAACTAAGAGGGAGTCAGTCAGCAGTCGGTCAGTGAGTCAGTCAGGCAGCCAGTCAGTCAGTCAGCAGTCGGTCAGTGAGTCAGTCAGGCAGCCAGTCAGTCAGTCAGCAACCTCGGGAAGTCTCAGTTCGCAGCAACGATTCGCGCTTACGCTCTCGCCCTCTCATCCCCTGATCTTACGTTCTAACCGAGTCCAACCGTATCCCGGTTGCTGTTAATTCACCACTCAGTGTATACACAGTGTCTTAATAAAACACAACTGAAAACCCGTTACAGCAGTGTGCACTTCAATTAACCACCTCTATTATCCTAAACGCAATAGGGGATCGATCATCTCGCGGCGTCGATTGAACAATCGTAACAGGAATTTACGACTCCTGTTGATGCGCTTCTACACGATCGTGTCTCCCCGCGAGTGAAAGAACATTTTGGTCCTTCGAGCCGGATACGTGTCAGTGAAAGAGTGCACCCCCAGTTACCACGCAACATCAAGGTAAGCTCGCTCAAATTGTCGAAATTCCTCATGGCTCCCCCTCAGGAAGAGCGCGTCCGGCAATTGCTGCGGAAACGCGAAGGATTCAGACAAGAATTAGAAGCGTTTCGCACATTGCTCAACAATCACGAGGAAGGGACACCCGTGCATGCTATTCAGCGTAATTTGCAAGACTTAGAGGGAGAGTTTGCATCGTTCAAAAAGGGCCAATGCGAATTAGACGACAGAGACGAGGGTCAAACACTGAAGGACCGGGTTGACCTACAACAGAAGTTCTACACCATCGCCGGACAGGCGTCCGCCATCCTTGAGGAGGCAAACAAGCAAGCAGAACCAACCACCACAAATCTTACAACAAAGCCATCGGACATGTCATTGCCGGAACCCGTCGATTTGCCTAGAATTCAGCTACCCACCTTTTCTGGAGCCTACGAAGATTGGCCGGGGTTCGCGGATCAATTTCGCTCCACGGTCCACGATAACCCCCGCATAGACGACTGCAAGCGACTGATGTATCTCCGTTCTTGCCTAAAGCATGGGGCAGCTCTAGCGATCGCGTCATTAAGCAATGCGGCAGCTAACTACGCAGTCGCCTGGGAAATATTTGAACGACGGTATAACAGACCAGCCAAAATTGTCGAGAGACACTTGCAGGAGATATTTGACGCAGCCTCCTCATCACGGATAGCACATCGCGATTTGCAGTCCTACACGACCAAGTTGGAAGCTCATTACAAAGCCTTGGCCGCCATCGGACAACCAACCGCAGATGCCCTGCTTTTGCACCTATGTACCGCCAACCTTGATCGGGAAACCGATTCAATATGGAAGGAAAAGATAAGGTCCACACCATTCCCCACGTTCCCGGACTTCTTGCAATTCTTGAACGATCGCTGTCAGGTCATAGAACCTGCAAGAACGACACGCCCACCACGAGGGCAGGCATTTGTCACGTCACGATCACCGCCACTCTGTCCAATCTGCCATGGACCACACAAAATTTGGCGCTGCAACACCTTTAGGACGAAGACGATCGACGAACGGATTCTAGCCGCCGAGGAAATCTCAGCGTGTACGAATTGCCTGCTACCAGGACACAAATTGCAACACTGCACCTCTGGCTCTTGCCGCATATGTGATCAACGCCATCACACGCTCCTACATCGATCAGACGCGCCAATGAGCAATCAGACGCCTCCCACCACGCCCCCAAGCACAAGGAAAGCTCCGTCATACCATCCAAATAATCCATCATCCAACTCGCAACGACAAAACAGACAATGACTAAGACGGGCAGGCGCAACAAGGGAGACCAACTCACGGACCATAACCCCATCCAACGACCTGTTAACCACTGCACGCGTCAATATCCTAAACCACAAAATCCAACCAGTGCGCTGTCGAGCCCTGTTAGATACCGGTTCCACTATGAATTTCATAACTGAGCGGCTTGCAAACTCATTAAAACTTCCCCAATATCAGTGTTCGGTGCCAATCGGAGCCCTTGACACCCTATCAGTCACTTCAAGGCGTTACATTACAGCCACGATCACATCCTCTGACCAAGCCTACCGACGCACATTGACGTTCCTAATCCTCCCAACAATCTCGACACTGATCCCAGACCAATTCATAGATCGTTCCGCAATCACGATACCTAAGAATGTCCCGCTAGCCGATCCAGCATTCCATGTCCTATCCCCGATTGATATTTTGTTGGGCTCAGGGCCCACCGTTGTCTCATTGTGTGTCGGACAGATAAATCTTAACCCATCAACCGGCCCCGATCTGCGCCTGCAAAAAACGCGATTCGGGTGGGTCATCGGGGGGAGCCCACCTTCCCCAGGACCTGCCAGGGTTTTCCATGCCTCCACAACGGAACTAGAGACGGACCTCACCCGCTTTTGGGAACTCGACGAGGGACCTCAGATAAAACACTTATCGGAGGCGGATCGACGATGTGAGGAGCATTTTCAAAATCACGTCCAACGCACCAGCGATGGGCGATACATCGTCGCACTCCCCTTTAACGACAAAATCTCGTCACTCGGATCATCCAAGGCAATGGCGATGAAACGACTCGCCTCTCTCCAGCAGCAATTCAGACGAAATCAACAGTTCGAAACAGCGTATCGGGCGGTCATTCAGGAGTATCTGGACTTGGGCCACATGACCAAGGTTGCATCACGCCACGAACCGGAGAACGACTATTACTTGCCACACCACGGCGTCGTTAAGGACTCGAGCACATCCACAAAACTTCGCGTTGTGTTTGACGAATCCGCACCCAGTACCACCGGCGTCTCGTTGAACGACACCCTTTATACAGGTCCGAAGCTGCAAGAGGATTTGTTCGATATCCTCTTGAGATTCCGATCTCACCAGTACGTCCTCACCGGCGATGTCGAGAAAATGTACCGACAATTCCTCGTGCGTCCGGCCGATCGAAGATTTCAGCAAATTTTATGGCGCAATTCCGACGGCGAGTTGGAAACATATCAGATCAACACCGTCACGTTCGGACTGTCTGCAGCACCCTATCTAGCCATCCGGTGTCTCAGACAATTGGCAAGCGATGAAGGGCACCGATTCCCGCGAGCTTCATCGGTATTGTTACGGGACTTTTACGTCGACGACGCTCTCACCGGAGCGGATACGATAGGCGAAGCGCTGTCAATCCGCACAGAACTCACCGAACTCCTCCAACTAGCCGGTTTAAAAATCAGAAAATGGGCGTCCAACAACCGGACACTACTCAACGGACTATCTGACCCGGACATAAATCAGAAGCTACAGCTGGGCGAGCCTCAACCCTTAAAAACACTTGGGGTCTTCTGGAAGTCCTCCGATGATTCACTCATTTATTCGGTTGACGCCAAGGCAGACATTCCCCGCGTTACGAAGCGATCGATCAGCTCCGTAATCGCTCGAATCTACGATCCTCTGGGGCTGCTCGCGCCAGTGATCGTCCGCGCGAAAATCCTGCTTCAGCGAGTCTGGGCAGTGAAAGTCAAGTGGGACGAATCTCTCCCATCAGATCTCCATTCAGAGTGGGACAGGTATTATTCTCAATTGCCACTCTTGAACAATATTACATTCCCACGCAAGGCGATCATTGACTCCGCAACTGAGATCGAAATGCACGGCTTTTGCGACGCCAGCGAGAAGGCCTACGGCGCATGCGTCTATCTCCGAACCGTTAATCCGGACGGCCGCGTACGGACCCAGCTGCTAACCGCGAAGTCAAAAGTAGCCCCGCTAAAATCCCAAACCATTCCGCGGCTCGAGCTGAGCGGAGCCTTCCTTCTTACGTCCCTGATGGCTACCATACATCAAGCCTTATCACACAGCATCACTCGTATGGTCTATTGGACCGACTCCGCCATCGTTCTCCACTGGCTAACCACGTCACCCCACACACTCAAGACGTTTGTCGCCAACAGGGTCTCCGAGATCCAAAGAAAAACCAGCATCGGCAGTTGGCGTCATGTCCTCACCCACGACAATCCCGCGGATCTAATATCGCGAGGCCAAACACCCGAAGAATTTCTCCGCCCGACCATTTGGCAGCACGGTCCAGAATGGCTCCAACAATCGGAAGATTCCTGGCCGACCTGGACCCCAATACCACAAACGGAGTTGTTAGAACAAAAAACGGCAACTTGTCTATCCGCGGCTCCCGCCGATTGCAGCCTGTTGGAACGGTACTCCTCCTGGCCTAAGCTAATTCGGATCGTCGCTCGTTGCCTCCGTTGGAGGCAGAAACAGAACCGAATGACACCCTTGACCGCAACGGAATTACACATCGCTCACGACAAATTAATCATACTATTACAAGGCATCCATTTCCCCGAGGAAATCCGTACGCTCCGAATGAACCGGAACGCAGCGTTAACAAGGAAACTCACGCGACTCAATCCTTTCATTGACCAGAAAGGAATCCTGCGAGTCGGGGGTCGACTCAGGCATTCGTCGATGACTTTCGGTCAAAAACACCCAATACTGCTACCCAAAGCATCCGTCACAGCTCGGATTATCGAGCATACACACCAGATTCACCTGCACTCCGGTGATTTGCCGGAAGCGCGAGTGACAGGGTCTCGACCATTCGCGAATGTCGGCGTGGACTATTGTGGACCCTTCTACATAAAGGAGACAAGAGATCGTAACCGCCGACAGGTCAAGGTGTACGTTGCGATCTTCGTATGCCTAGCCGTGAAGGCGGTACACATGGAGCTCGTTGGCGATCTCACGAGCGAAACCTTTATCGCCGCTCTTCGTAGATTCATCGCTCGGCGAGGGTTTTGCTCGACAATCCATTCGGACAATGGTACAAATTTCGTCGGGGCAAAGAACGACTTACGGGAACTGTATGACCTTCTACACTCGGACGATCACCACTCAAAAGTACAAGCATTCCTCGCAGACAAACACATAGAATGGCGCTTCATACCCCCTCAGTCTCCACACTTCGGGGGACTATGGGAGGCAGCGGTGAAATCCTTTAAGCATCACTTCAGACGCGTCGCAGGTCATGAATTGCTCACTTTCGAGCAATTCAATACACTGATCATAGAGATCGAAGCCGTCCTCAACTCCCGACCATTAACACCCATATCCACGGATCC
>NW_022885254.1:0-15056 GCF_011952205.1 Bombus bifarius
AATTTTCTACCAAGTAGGTATTGTCTTAGTCCTTTGATTGACCATACTATTGCTAATAACTCTTTCTCGGTTGTGGAATAATTCTTTTCAGGAGGGTTCAAAGTTCGGGATATATAACAGCATGGATGTCCGTCTTGGGAGAGTATTGCTCCTAACCCTTCGTTACTTGCGTCTGTTGTTAATGTGAATGTTTTGTCAAAGTCTGGATATTGTAGTACAGGGGCTTCGCAGAGTTTTTGTTTTAGTGTGTCAAATGCAAGTTGTTGTCTATCGGTCCAGTAGAATGGAGTGTCCTTTTTTGTGAGATCTGTCAATGGTTTTGCGATTTTAGAAAAATTACGTATAAATTTTCTATAGTATCCAACGAGTCCTAAGAATGACTTTATGTGGGTCGCGGTCTTTGGTGTTTTAAAGTCTTTCACGGCTTGAATCTTTTTGGGATTAGGTTTTACTCCTTCCTTTGTTACTACGTGTCCTAAGTATTCTAATTCCGGTTTCAAAAATTCGCATTTGTCCGGTTGTATTTTTAATCCTAAATTTTGTAGTCTGTCTAGTATAATGGCTAGATTTCGGTTATGTTCTTGGATGGTGCTCCCGAATATTATAATGTCATCCAGGTATACGAAACAGTTATTTCCTATTAACCCCCGTAGCGCGGTATCCATCATACGTTGAAACGTCGCCGGTGCGTTTTTAAGGCCGAAGGGCATGCGATTATAGTGGAAGTGACCTTGTGGGGTTGAGAATGCAGTATATTTTTTGGAATTTTGCTCCATAGGTATCTGGTGAAATCCTGACGAGAGGTCTAGGGCCGAGAAAAATTTAGCTTTGCCTAAGTGCTCGAGTATTTCGTCCGAATTTGGTAAAGGATACGCGTCTTGGTCTGTTTGCTCGTTTAATTTTCTAAAATCTATAACGATTCTCCATTTTTGTTTGCCTGATGCATCTAATTTTTTTGGAACTACCCAAATTGGTGCGTTATATGGACTGTCCGATGGTTCTATGATTTGTTTGTCTAACATGTCGTTGATTTGAGTCTCGATTTCCTTTTTATGACATTCGGGCGGTCTATAAGATTTGATGTTTATAGGTTTGTCTGTCTTGAGTGTGATTGTATGTTCTGTCAAATTGGTACATGGTAATGAGTCTGTTTCCATATTAAAAACGTCTAAGTAATTGATGAGGATTTTCTCAAGGGGTTCTCGAAGTTCTGGATCAATATGTTTGGTACGTATTATTTGTGCGAATTTATTAATTTGGCTTAGTTTATCGGGTTTCTCTATTTCGTTTGTAATGTGACAGATTTGCTTACCAGTGTTGATGAAACATACTGTTGTGGGCTTTCCTTCGATGTATTGGGCTGAGATTAGAGTTTCGCCTGGTCTTATCTTGCTATCGGTTTCCTGGAATGGTAATATAATTTCGTCTAAGGTTAGTTTATTGTTATTGACGCTGTATTGATACTTTGTAAGGAATGGGAGTCCGATTATTCCATCTTCGATTAGGGGAAAGTTGTTAGGGACTACGTAGAATTGATGATTTTTCTTGAGCATGGTTAAATTGCAAATTTTGTTAGTGGTATGTTTGTCACTTCCCATTAGGAAGGTTTTTGGGTTAGAAGTTTGGACGTTTAGTGAGGCTTTTTCTTTTATAAGGTTGATTCCTGCTCCGGTATCGATGAGGAATCTGGCTCTTCCTCCGTCTCTTCGTTGCAGTACGATTGATAGTAATCTTTTTAGGTACTTTTTTATATCAAGGACCCGGCTCCTGTGGAGGGGCTATCGCTGGATGCCGGTCACATAGGGTTTCTATTACTGCTTAGCCATCATTTTGCTGACCAAGGTATGTGAGGCATAACCATCCTTTCGTTGCGTTCTCACGACCACCGTGACAGTAGAGTAGTTTTGTTCGGCGGAATTTAATAGTCTTGAGGCATACGCAATCGGCAAATCCTTTCCGATTGGCCCTTGACTCAGTACACCGCTTATTGCATATCCTGATGCGTCTGTGGTAAGGTTAAAAGGTTTAGAAAAGTCTGGATATTGTAGAATGGGTTTCGTCATTAACGCTGTTTTTAAATTATTGAATGCATCTTCTTGATTTTCCGTCCATTTGAAGGGAGTATCTTTCTTTAATAGTTGTGTCAATGGTTTCGCGACCTTGGAGAAATCGGGTATAAATCTTCTGTAATATCCTGCTAGTCCCAGAAATTGTTTGATATTTTTCGCCTTCTTTGGTCGTGGAAATTTTGATACGGCTTCGACCTTTTTTGGATCGGGTTTCACGCCATCCTCACTAATTATATGTCCCAAATAATTCACCTCATGCCGTAAAAATTCACACTTATCGGGTTGTAATCGTAATTTGGCTGTCCTCGGTCTTTCCATTAATTTATTAAATTTAATTTCGTGTTCCTGGAGAGATCTGGAATAAATCACTATGTCATCCAGATAGACGAATAGTTCTATTCCTTGCAGACCCGATAATACCGAGTTCATTAAACGTTGAAATGTTGCTGGGGCATTTTTTAATCCAAAGGGCATTCTTTTGAATTGAAAATGTCCGTATGGTGTCGAAAATGCCGTTTTGTGGGCGTCCTCTTGCGACATACGGATCTGGTGAAAGCCTGATGCTAAGTCAAACGTGGAAAAATATTTTGCACTTCCTAATTGATCCAATATTTCTGTGATGTTGGGTAATGGGAAGGCATCGCCAATCGTTTTATCGTTCAATTTTCTATAATCGATAACTAATCTCCAGCGTTTATTTCCTTGCGAATCGGGTTTTTTGGGCACAATCCATAACGGGGAGTTATATGGAGATATTGATGGTTCCACTACGTCCGTATCTAGCAATTCTTGAATCTGTCGATTTATCTCTTCTCGATGTATTGGCGGATATCGATACTGTTTGGTATTAATTGGTATATTATCTGTGGTAATTATTCTATGTTCCAGAACTTCAGTTGCCTCCAATGTATCTCCTGGAATATGAAATCTATCTTGATTGTTACGAATCAATTTTTTTACATTTTCCTTTTCTTCTTCGTTCAAGTGTTCGAGTCGTAGTAACTCATTTATTTTTTCGTATCTACTTTCCTTCGATTTTAAAACTGTATTACACGCTGTCCTAGGAAGCGGGGAGGGATTTTCAAATTCCTTAATTACCATCGTCGGTGTTGTAAATTCGTAATCTCTTGAAGTAGTATTTATTACTCTTATATAGCCTTTTCCTTTATGATTCCTCACAACTGCATTTCCGAAATAGATTCCCTTGCTCGGCTCGATTCTTGGAATAAATCCCTCTTTTATCTCTGGATTAGCGATATTAATTGAACACGTTATTGAACTTCGCTTCGGTATAATTATTTTCTCCTTAGTGTCGAAGGGAATATAAATATTTCCCCATTTGATATGTTTTTCTTCATAATCTAAACGAGCTTTACAACCTGCAAAAAATTCGGATCCTAAGATTCCGTCTTGATCGATTAGTAATGAATCATCGACTACGTGAAAAATAACCGGATGGCCCGCGACCTGTATTACCGTCTGCCCTAGGGAGACCAGGCTCGTTGCCGTAATTCCTCGCACTTCAATTGATTCTTTCTCGTCGATGATGGCTGAATCGGGTAAAGCAGGTTTCTTGATAATATTGATTTCCGATCCAGAGTCTAACAATAAACTCGTCTTGGTTTTTAGATTTGGGGAAACTATTCGTGCAGTTGGGGTCGTTGGAGAATCGTTAAATTTTACTGAAATAATTCGGAGAGGTCGCCTTCCGAATCTGAATTCAACTCTTGATGATTTTCCTTCGCCGGTTGCTTGTGCTTCGCTCTTTCCCTTTTGTCTTGAGATTCTGGATTCTCTGTCTGTGGCCTTGTTTGGTTGTGGGATGACTCCCCCACAGTATTTAGTGGCTGTTCGTTCGATCTTATAGTCGGCATTGCGTTCGCTCCGTCTCTCGTTATGGGTGGTGGAGTTGATCTCGCGTGGGTGGCTGCCCTCGTCCTGTTTGTTGCCGTCGGCGCCGGTCGTCTGATTGCCGCTTGTACTCTCGGGCGATTCGGCGTATCGTTCCCTCGTGGCTCGCCCCATTCTCCCGAAGGACGTGTTTGGTTTCCCGACGGTCTCGAAGCGTAGGGTACGATTAATCCGGCGTCTACTCGGGCTTTAAATTTGTAACAGTCCTTCACTAAATATCCGGGTTTTTTACAATAGTTACACATGATATTTTGTCTATTAGTATTCGGAAAATTCTGCGATGGAGGTACTGATCTTCGATCTTGGCGGTTGTTTCTGATATTGTTATTAGTGTTCGAGGGACGTGCGTTATCGCGTCTGTAATAGTTCGAGGGTGTCGGTCGATGGGGTCGCGTTCTGTCGGTTATTTGTCTCAATTCGTGTGTTGCTTTAACGGCTTGACGATACGCATCTTCTAAAGTATGGTACCCTGCTATTTTTACTCGTACATATACCTCGTTCGGAAGTCCTTTAACGAAAGCTTCTCTCGTTTCCCAATCTATAGTATCTTGTACGTCGGGGGATATGATGCCGTAGTCGCCTCTTTCTCCGTCCATTATTGCTAATCTAAGATTTCTAACGCGATCCATATAATCTAATATATCTTCCCCGGGTCGTTGAAATATCGTTCCTAATTCTCCCTTATATTCATTAAGAGATTTCTTTGGGCCGAATAGATCCTTTAATTTGTTTCCGAAATCATTTAAACTCATTAATTCCGTGTCTTCGATGGCGAGGAACGCGTGTCCACGAAGCTTATTTACTAACAATTTTACCAATTGAGGTTCTTGATATCTGGGAATCATATTTCGCGCGCGCTCACAAGCTCTTAAAAAATGGAATACCGATGGTCGATATCCGTCAAACACTGGCACCGATTCGATCGCGTCTTTTAGCTTAATTGGCTGGGTATGTCCACCTGTCTGGATCGTTTCCTGTTGCGCTGTCGGCGGCGATTTGGGTGTTTGAGGTTCCTGTTTCGTTTTAAGTTCGAATAATCCGCTTTGTAATTCGGCGAGTTTTGCACTCATATCGCGAAAGTTCGCATCCCATGCTTTAAGCTTTTCCGACAATGTCAAAACCATTTCTTCGTCAAACGATTCCACTACAGTCGCCATTGTTTTTTAAATATATATTTTATTAACAAGTGTGACAACTTTAATCTACTATGGAGCGTGTCAAATCGTTTAAACCAACTTTAATCCTCCGTGAAGCGGATCCCACCGCTGCCACCAAAAATTTACTACTCTAAATGTTACGTATTAATTTGTTTGTTTAAATCGATCAAATCTTAAGTTTAAATTTTACTGAAAAATTTTTTTTTTTTATAGTTTGAGTTTGTATGTAATCTGAAGGGAAATAAGTTGAAATGATATTATTGTGTATTTAATTCCGATTTAGGTAATTAATTAATACGATAGTTGCTGCCACCAGAAATAGTCTAAAGACTATTTCAAAATATTTTATTTTTATTATTTTCTTTTGCGTTTAAAGGGTAGCGTTAACTGACGCTTAATGCAACTGGTAAACGAATTTCACTTTTCGGCTAACTTGCTATGCGCAGGGATACTAGCGCGGGAGAGGATTAAAGCTGGGTACAATGAATATTTTTCCTCGTTGAACGGATTTTTATTTTGACGTAGAATTGCTTAGGTTATTATATATATATTTTATTAGCTGGATATTTATATTTTAGCGTTGCTGGATTAGATAGGAATATGAGATTGTTCGTTGTTTTATATAAATTTATTTTTACGTTCGACTTCTTCTTCTCTTTTAATTCCGCCGTAGTAGTTTGTCGTTAGGACCGAAACTCAATTCATTTACCACGATGAAGTCTGTCGCCACGATCTTCTTGCCTTTTGAGTTTAATTAACGAGGATGATTCTAACGATCCTCTCTGCGTGGAACTCGTGTGATTTCGCAAGCCTTGCCCAAAGACGGGTAATATTTTACCAACAATGGGAGGAGGAATGCGAAGATCAGAGGATGTTTCAGTAGCTGAAAACACCGTTCGCACAAGCCGACACAACGGACAACACCTTTGTTTAAAATTTAAGCAATGTTTCTATCTTTAAAACCGTTCGCGAAAATGAATGAAATCGATGATAGGAGGTTTTTAATTCAATTCTCGAGGACAACGAGATTACCAGAGAAGAAGAAAGTTTTTAAAATTAATTCTCTTACCTTGAGGAAAAGGTGCTATCGGGTGCCATTACTCCAGGTGTTTCGGTGATCGACGAGGTTTGTTGGGTTTATTATTTAATCTCGAATATAGGGTTTTTACCAGCCTTTACTTTATTAAGCTATTTCGATACAAATTGAGTAACTCGCTAACTGAATTAATACCGTAATGAGGACTTAAAATTTTCTTTTATTTAATCGCGACTCCTTTTTCTTTACCGAAAAACTAAAGACCCCGAAACGCAAAAATACTTATACAAATTCTAAACGCAGTAATGGGCGCAAAGAATGATGAGCCGTAATAACAAACGATCGCAAGATTTATGAACAAACTAATGAACGCTGCGCTATGTTGCTATGCTTATTTATAATGCCATCCCCCACGGGGTGGTGGTCCGCTGGGGGTACGCTTCCGTGGGAATCGGGATGTTGCAGTTTTGGGCTTCTCGGAATCGTACGTGACAAAATGTAAGTTCCATATTTCAACTTAGTTTTCTATCAGTCCTGTGAGGGGAACCCCCTCTGGTTGAAATCGTTGATACTGATCGTTGCGTGAAAGTTCGTTTTGCGAATGAAATTCCCGAAGAGGTTTTGGAGGCGCATCTTCGTCACCATGCTTCTGGGAGAAAGGGAATTTCCCCTGTTGTGCGCTATTGGTGTATGCGTGAGTTCAGCGAACTTTATCCCGGAGCTCCTTGTTTCGATTTTGATTTAGTGTAGCTGCTTCAATTTCGTTGGTTCGCTGTTTGATGTTCCTTATTGTTATTAATTTTTGATATATTTTGTTTTGTGTTCAATATATATATATTTTAAATCTGATAGTGTTAGGTTATTTACGTTTGTTATTATTTATTATATATATTATTTTTTTATTTTTATATTGCCCCCCTTTTATATATATATATATATTTTTTTATACATTTGTAGTTGCGCACAAAATTTATTAAAGAAAAGTGTTAACAATGTGTTTTCATGATTTGTTTCTCGCGCCTGACTTCCATTAATCCCTAATATTCCTGTCGCCATGACGCGTATAAATCCAACATGGCTGCTCATAAATGTCATCAGTAAAGTTTTAGTGGCGGGTCTTTAGTTTTATTTGATATCGAAGTAAATTTTCGTCTGTCGCTCGTTTTTCCTTATTCTACCGCAATCAGAACATTTATTTATTAACATTATTTTAAAGTGACAGTAGTATATCTCGTGTGAATATACGTATATATATATGTTTATGTTGTGTGTTACTTCAGTATAGCTAATGTTTTGTAATTCTTTGATCGCGTTATTTATTGTTTCGAGTAGTTTATTTTATAGAGCATTCGATAATACAAAACATATGCACTCACACGTACATATATATATATGTATATACGTATTTATATGCCTATTTCTCTTGCCCGTATAGTGTTCATACGAAATGAAATGTTAATTATTTGTTTTATATTAATTTCTTTTAATAAGATAGAACACGCACACGCACACGTATATATGTATATATTTCTGGCAAAGTGATTTTCATTCAGATTCTTTAGTGATATAGTGTTGTGTATTTGAGGTTATGTGTCAATCATTTGATTTCATATATACATATATATCTTGTATTGTGACAACATAGTATTGAAGGTTTTGTTTCTAGATTATTGTGCGTTTAATGTGTGTTTACATAATTGTGTTTGATGATAGAATTTCTGTATGCAATTCCTCGAATCGTTGCGGTGTTAATTGCCTTGTTAATCCTTCCTTTAGTTTCGTAGCGTCGTGTGTTCGTTTGTGCATTCAAATCTTTATTCGCGCGTTTTGCATGGGATAGTTTTCTTGTTCTCGTTACGGCGCGTGCGGAGCGCGGGACGTGACAATATGTACGCGTATATACAAGACTATCACAAAGCTTAACAAATAATTAAGTCTAATGAATAATAAATTTGATGAACAATGAAGTTAATAAATAATAAATTATACGAATAATTAAGTTTAACAGATAATAAGTCTAATGAATAATAAGCTTAACGAATAGTAAGATTAATGAATAATATGATTTACGAATAATGTATTTAATGTACACTATTAACAATGTGTTTGTTGGGTTCAAACGAATCCACGGCCAACGAGATAACTCTTTACTAAGCGTAAAAATAATCTTAGGCACAAAATACGATTGACGAAAATGCTCGAGGTGTCACTCTCCAAGGCAATCGCACGAATGCCGGCCTCGTCTGAAATTTTATACGCACTCGTTAGAAGCATCGAGAAAGTTCCGAACGCCGTTGCTAGGCAGTTTCTGCTTGGAGTTTGATTATTGATACAATGTATGTCCCATTGTATCGGCACCTCCGACGTAACCTCACACGTGGCTAGGCCCGCTCTCGAGGCCGCATGCCGCCACAATCTCACTTCTCGGAAAACCCATACAACTACTCCAGACCTCCGTTAGGCAAAACGCTTATCTCGTGAGCGTGGCTACGTTCGGCGACCAATTGTCACCTCGAACCCAATCTCGCTATCACAAATTTTAAACAATTACAGCTATAATAAAATCTAGACTAAAGTACTAGAGGATATTCCCAAAATTTCCAAGGAAAGGCTTCGGCTTTCCTTTCATCTCCGACATATATATTATTTCTGGCATATATATTTCGGGTTCACATTATGATTAGGGTTAGGTGCGTGTAACGAATCTTCATTTGTATTAGCCATTGTTGTTATGTAACAGAGAAGATATTTACTAGTACAAATATGATTATTACAGAATTTGACAAGTAGCCGTAGTAATTAGATACTCGAGATGCTAATGACAATAATCCTACGTTCAATAACGAATCCGCGGTCAGCGGAATAACAAAATGCGCTTCCTTCCAAAGTCCAAGTTGTACTCAACTTGCTTGTCTACGGTACAAGTATTACTAAACTAACTGTTGCGTCGCATGGAGCAGCGGAACCCCAGCCAACGCTACCTGGCGGCCAGCGGCCCACCTACCTGCTTCCAGACCCCCAATAAACTCAATGACCGGCCATAAAACGTCACCTTCTAGCTAAATTGTTTCCAGATGTGTGTCGAGCAATCTAGTTGTCTAGAAGCATTTCGGTTTATGTCCGGATTAGCAAAATCCTTGAGTTTGTTATGCTATTAAAAAAGGCTCGGAAAAGGCAGGTAGTCACCGAACGAGAAAACCCAACACATAAACATAGGATAGAAACGACTGGTTTTCCCCAGCAATAAAATCACCCCGGACACTGGTGAGAAATTCCTCATGTCCTGCTTCTTTAGCGGGGTCACGACCAATCGACATCAAGCTTTCCTTCGGGGAAAACTAAGAGGGAGTCAGTCAGCAGTCGGTCAGTGAGTCAGTCAGGCAGCCAGTCAGTCAGTCAGCAGTCGGTCAGTGAGTCAGTCAGGCAGCCAGTCAGTCAGTCAGCAACCTCGGGAAGTCTCAGTTCGCAGCAACGATTCGCGCTTACGCTCTCGCCCTCTCATCCCCTGATCTTACGTTCTAACCGAGTCCAACCGTATCCCGGTTGCTGTTAATTCACCACTCAGTGTATACACAGTGTCTTAATAAAACACAACTGAAAACCCGTTACAGCAGTGTGCACTTCAATTAACCACCTCTATTAGCCTAAACGCAATAGGGGATCGATCATCTCGCGGCGTCGATTGAACAATCGTAACAGGAATTTACGACTCCTGTTGATGCGCTTCTACACGATCGTGTCTCCCCGCGAGTGAAAGAACATTTTGGTCCTTCGAGCCGGATACGTGTCAGTGAAAGAGTGCACCCCCAGTTACCACGCAACATCAAGGTAAGCTCGCTCAAATTGTCGAAATTCCTCATGGCTCCCCCTCAGGAAGAGCGCGTCCGGCAATTGCTGCGGAAACGCGAAGGATTCAGACAAGAATTAGAAGCGTTTCGCACATTGCTCAACAATCACGAGGAAGGGACACCCGTGCATGCTATTCAGCGTAATTTGCAAGACTTAGAGGGAGAGTTTGCATCGTTCAAAAAGGGCCAATGCGAATTAGACGACAGAGACGAGGGTCAAACACTGAAGGACCGGGTTGACCTACAACAGAAGTTCTACACCATCGCCGGACAGGCGTCCGCCATCCTTGAGGAGGCAAACAAGCAAGCAGAACCAACCACCACAAATCTTACAACAAAGCCATCGGACATGTCATTGCCGGAACCCGTCGATTTGCCTAGAATTCAGCTACCCACCTTTTCTGGAGCCTACGAAGATTGGCCGGGGTTCGCGGATCAATTTCGCTCCACGGTCCACGATAACCCCCGCATAGACGACTGCAAGCGACTGATGTATCTCCGTTCTTGCCTAAAGCATGGGGCAGCTCTAGCGATCGCGTCATTAAGCAATGCGGCAGCTAACTACGCAGTCGCCTGGGAAATATTAGAACGACGGTATAACAGACCAGCCAAAATTGTCGAGAGACACTTGCAGGAGATATTTGACGCAGCCTCCTCATCACGGATAGCACATCGCGATTTGCAGTCCTACACGACCAAGTTGGAAGCTCATTACAAAGCCTTGGCCGCCATCGGACAACCAACCGCAGATGCCCTGCTTTTGCACCTATGTACCGCCAACCTTGATCGGGAAACCGATTCAATATGGAAGGAAAAGATAAGGTCCACACCATTCCCCACGTTCCCGGACTTCTTGCAATTCTTGAACGATCGCTGTCAGGTCATAGAACCTGCAAGAACGACACGCCCACCACGAGGGCAGGCATTTGTCACGTCACGATCACCGCCACTCTGTCCAATCTGCCATGGACCACACAAAATTTGGCGCTGCAACACCTTTAGGACGAAGACGATCGACGAACGGATTCTAGCCGCCGAGGAAATCTCAGCGTGTACGAATTGCCTGCTACCAGGACACAAATTGCAACACTGCACCTCTGGCTCTTGCCGCATATGTGATCAACGCCATCACACGCTCCTACATCGATCAGACGCGCCAATGAGCAATCAGACGCCTCCCACCACGCCCCCAAGCACAAGGAAAGCTCCGTCATACCATCCAAATAATCCATCATCCAACTCGCAACGACAAAACAGACAATGACTAAGACGGGCAGGCGCAACAAGGGAGACCAACTCACGGACCATAACCCCATCCAACGACCTGTTAACCACTGCACGCGTCAATATCCTAAACCACAAAATCCAACCAGTGCGCTGTCGAGCCCTGTTAGATACCGGTTCCACTATGAATTTCATAACTGAGCGGCTTGCAAACTCATTAAAACTTCCCCAATATCAGTGTTCGGTGCCAATCGGAGCCCTTGACACCCTATCAGTCACTTCAAGGCGTTACATTACAGCCACGATCACATCCTCTGACCAAGCCTACCGACGCACATTGACGATCCTAATCCTCCCAACAATCTCGACACTGATCCCAGACCAATTCATAGATCGTTCCGCAATCACGATACCTAAGAATGTCCCGCTAGCCGATCCAGCATTCCATGTCCTATCCCCGATTGATATTTTGTTGGGCTCAGGGCCCACCGTTGTCTCATTGTGTGTCGGACAGATAAATCTTAACCCATCAACCGGCCCCGATCTGCGCCTGCAAAAAACGCGATTCGGGTGGGTCATCGGGGGGAGCCCACCTTCCCCAGGACCTGCCAGGGTCTTCCATGCCTCCACAACGGAACTAGAGACGGACCTCACCCGCTTTTGGGAACTCGACGAGGGACCTCAGATAAAACACTTATCGGAGGCGGATCGACGATGTGAGGAGCATTTTCAAAATCACGTCCAACGCACCAGCGATGGGCGATACATCGTCGCACTCCCCTTTAACGACAAAATCTCGTCACTCGGATCATCCAAGGCAATGGCGATGAAACGACTCGCCTCTCTCCAGCAGCAATTCAGACGAAATCAACAGTTCGAAACAGCGTATCGGGCGGTCATTCAGGAGTATCTGGACTTGGGCCACATGACCAAGGTTGCATCACGCCACGAACCGGAGAACGACTATTACTTGCCACACCACGGCGTCGTTAAGGACTCGAGCACATCCACAAAACTTCGCGTTGTGTTTGACGAATCCGCACCCAGTACCACCGGCGTCTCGTTGAACGACACTCTTTATACAGGTCCGAAGCTGCAAGAGGATTTGTTCGATATCCTCTTGAGATTCCGATCTCACCAGTACGTCCTCACCGGCGATGTCGAGAAAATGTACCGACAATTCCTCGTGCGTCCGGCCGATCGAAGATTTCAGCAAATTTTATGGCGCAATTCCGACGGCGAGTTGGAAACATATCAGATCAACACCGTCACGTTCGGACTGTCTGCAGCACCCTATCTAGCCATCCGGTGTCTCAGACAATTGGCAAGCGATGAAGGGCACCGATTCCCGCGAGCTTCATCGGTATTGTTACGGGACTTTTACGTCGACGACGCTCTCACCGGAGCGGATACGATAGGCGAAGCGCTGTCAATCCGCACAGAACTCACCGAACTCCTCCAACTAGCCGGTTTAAAAATCAGAAAATGGGCGTCCAACAACCGGACACTACTCAACGGACTATCTGACCCGGACATAAATCAGAAGCTACAGCTGGGCGAGCCTCAACCCTTAAAAACACTTGGGGTCTTCTGGAAGTCCTCCGATGATTCACTCATTTATTCGGTTGACGCCAAGGCAGACATTCCCCGCGTTACGAAGCGATCGATCAGCTCCGTAATCGCTCGAATCTACGATCCTCTGGGGCTGCTCGCGCCAGTGATCGTCCGCGCGAAAATCCTGCTTCAGCGAGTCTGGGCAGTGAAAGTCAAGTGGGACGAATCTCTCCCATCAGATCTCCATTCAGAGTGGGACAGGTATTATTCTCAATTGCCACTCTTGAACAATATTACATTCCCACGCAAGGCGATCATTGACTCCGCAACTGAGATCGAAATGCACGGCTTTTGCGACGCCAGCGAGAAGGCCTACGGCGCATGCGTCTATCTCCGAACCGTTAATCCGGACGGCCGCGTACGGACCCAGCTGCTAACCGCGAAGTCAAAAGTAGCCCCGCTAAAATCCCAAACCATTCCGCGGCTCGAGCTGAGCGGAGCCTTCCTTCTTACGTCCCTGATGGCTACCATACATCAAGCCTTATCACACAGCATCACTCGTATGGTCTATTGGACCGACTCCGCCATCGTTCTCCACTGGCTAACCACGTCACCCCACACACTCAAGACGTTTGTCGCCAACAGGGTCTCCGAGATCCAAAGAAAAACCAGCATCGGCAGTTGGCGTCATGTCCCCACCCACGACAATCCCGCGGATCTAATATCGCGAGGCCAAACACCCGAAGAATTTCTCCGCCCGACCATTTGGCAGCACGGTCCAGAATGGCTCCAACAATCGGAAGATTCCTGGCCGACCTGGACCCCAATACCACAAACGGAGTTGTTAGAACAAAAAACGGCAACTTGTCTATCCGCGGCTCCCGCCGATTGCAGCCTGTTGGAACGGTACTCCTCCTGGCCTAAGCTAATTCGGATCGTCGCTCGTTGCCTCCGTTGGAGGCAGAAACAGAACCAAATGACACCCTTGACCGCAACGGAATTACACATCGCTCACGACAAATTAATCATACTATTACAAGGCATCCATTTCCCCGAGGAAATCCGTACGCTCCGAATGAACCGGAACGCAGCTTTAACAAGGAAACTCACGCGACTCAATCCTTTCATTGACCAGAAAGGAATCCTGCGAGTCGGGGGTCGACTCAGGCATTCGTCGATGACTTTCGGTCAAAAACACCCAATACTGCTACCCAAAGCATCCGTCACAGCTCGGATTATCGAGCATACACACCAGATTCACCTGCACTCCGGGACACAGGATACGTTGTACGCTGTCAGACAACGATATTGGCCCGTCGACGGCCGAAGTCAAGTCTGGCGCACGATCAAGAACTGCGTCCGCTGCTGCCGCGCCCATCCACCGTCAGTAGAATACATAATGGGTGATTTGCCGGAAGCGCGAGTGACAGAGTCTCGACCATTCGCGAATGTCGGCGTGGACTATTGTGGACCCTTCTACATAAAGGAGACAAGAGATCGTAACCGCCGACAGGTCAAGGTGTACGTTGCGATCTTCGTATGCCTAGCCGTGAAGGCGGTACACATCGAGCTCGTTGGCGATCTCACGAGCGAAACCTTTATCGCCGCTCTTCGTAGATTCATCGCTCGGCGAGGGTTTTGCTCGACAATCCATTCGGACAATGGTACAAATTTCGTCGGGGCAAAGAACGACTTACGGGAACTGTATGACCTTCTACACTCGGACGATCACCACTCAAAAGTACAAGCATTCCTCGCAGACAAACACATAGAATGGCGCTTCATACCCCCTCAGTCTCCACACTTCGGGGGACTATGGGAGGCAGCGGTGAAATCCTTTAAGCATCACTTCAGACGCGTCGCAGGTCATGAATTGCTCACTTTCGAGCAATTCAATACACTGATCATAGAGATCGAAGCCGTCCTCAACTCCCGACCATTAACACCCATATCCACGGATCCCAAGGATCTCCTCGTTCTCACTCCTGGTCACTTCCTCATCGGTGAATCACTAATGAGTGTGCGTGAGCGATATTTCAGGGACACTCCCTCCAACCGACTCTCCAGATGGCAGCATATCCAAAAGATGAAACAGCATTTTTGGAAACGCTGGCACAAGGAGTACCTCAACCAATTAAACAACCGCAGCAAATGGACCAAGGGTGGACATAACATACACGAAGGCGCAATCGTCCTGTTCAGAGAAGACAACGTTCCTTCGATGTGCTGGCCCTTGGGACGGGTAGTCAAGGTCCAT
>NW_022885255.1:0-15755 GCF_011952205.1 Bombus bifarius
ACGACCACCGTGACAGTAGAGTAGTTTTGTTCGGCGGAATTTAATAGTCTTGAGGCATACGCAATCGGCAAATCCTTTCCGATTGGCCCTTGACTCAGTACACCGCTTATTGCATATCCTGATGCGTCTGTGGTAAGGTTAAAAGGTTTAGAAAAGTCTGGATATTGTAGAATGGGTTTCGTCATTAACGCTGTTTTTAAATTATTGAATGCATCTTCTTGATTTTCCGTCCATTTGAAGGGAGTATCTTTCTTTAATAGTTGTGTCAATGGTTTCGCGACCTTGGAGAAATCGGGTATAAATCTTCTGTAATATCCTGCTAGTCCCAGAAATTGTTTGATATTTTTCGCCTTCTTTGGTCGTGGAAATTTTGATACGGCTTCGACCTTTTTTGGATCGGGTTTCACGCCATCCTCACTAATTATATGTCCCAAATAATTCACCTCATGCCGTAAAAATTCACACTTATCGGGTTGTAATCGTAATTTGGCTGTCCTCGGTCTTTCCATTAATTTATTAAATTTAATTTCGTGTTCCTGGAGAGATCTGGAATAAATCACTATGTCATCCAGATAGACGAATAGTTCTATTCCTTGCAGACCCGATAATACCGAGTTCATTAAACGTTGAAATGTTGCTGGGGCATTTTTTAATCCAAAGGGCATTCTTTTGAATTGAAAATGTCCGTATGGTGTCGAAAATGCCGTTTTGTGGGCGTCCTCTTGCGACATACGGATCTGGTGAAAGCCTGATGCTAAGTCAAACGTGGAAAAATATTTTGCACTTCCTAATTGATCCAATATTTCTGTGATGTTGGGTAATGGGAAGGCATCGCCAATCGTTTTATCGTTCAATTTTCTATAATCGATAACTAATCTCCAGCGTTTATTTCCTTGCGAATCGGGTTTTTTGGGCACAATCCATAACGGGGAGTTATATGGAGATATTGATGGTTCCACTACGTCCGTATCTAGCAATTCTTGAATCTGTCGATTTATCTCTTCTCGATGTATTGGCGGATATCGATACTGTTTGGTATTAATTGGTATATTATCTGTGGTAATTATTCTATGTTCCAGAACTTCAGTTGCCTCCAATGTATCTCCTGGAATATGAAATCTATCTTGATTGTTACGAATCAATTTTTTTACATTTTCCTTTTCTTCTTCGTTCAAGTGTTCGAGTCGTAGTAACTCATTTATTTTTTCGTATCTACTTTCCTTCGATTTTAAAACTGTATTACACGCTGTCCTAGGAAGCGGGGAGGGATTTTCAAATTCCTTAATTACCATCGTCGGTGTTGTAAATTCGTAATCTCTTGAAGTAGTATTTATTACTCTTATATAGCCTTTTCCTTTATGATTCCTCACAACTGCATTTCCGAAATAGATTCCCTTGCTCGGCTCGATTCTTGGAATAAATCCCTCTTTTATCTCTGGATTAGCGATATTAATTGAACACGTTATTGAACTTCGCTTCGGTATAATTATTTTCTCCTTAGTGTCGAAGGGAATATAAATATTTCCCCATTTGATATGTTTTTCTTCATAATCTAAACGAGCTTTACAACCTGCAAAAAATTCGGATCCTAAGATTCCGTCTTGATCGATTAGTAATGAATCATCGACTACGTGAAAAATAACCGGATGGCCCGCGACCTGTATTACCGTCTGCCCTAGGGAGACCAGGCTCGTTGCCGTAATTCCTCGCACTTCAATTGATTCTTTCTCGTCGATGATGGCTGAATCGGGTAAAGCAGGTTTCTTGATAATATTGATTTCCGATCCAGAGTCTAACAATAAACTCGTCTTGGTTTTTAGATTTGGGGAAACTATTCGTGCAGTTGGGGTCGTTGGAGAATCGTTAAATTTTACTGAAATAATTCGGAGAGGTCGCCTTCCGAATCTGAATTCAACTCTTGATGATTTTCCTTCGCCGGTTGCTTGTGCTTCGCTCTTTCCCTTTTGTCTTGAGATTCTGGATTCTCTGTCTGTGGCCTTGTTTGGTTGTGGGATGACTCCCCCACAGTATTTAGTGGCTGTTCGTTCGATCTTATAGTCGGCATTGCGTTCGCTCCGTCTCTCGTTATGGGTGGTGGAGTTGATCTCGCGTGGGTGGCTGCCCTCGTCCTGTTTGTTGCCGTCGGCGCCGGTCGTCTGATTGCCGCTTGTACTCTCGGGCGATTCGGCGTATCGTTCCCTCGTGGCTCGCCCCATTCTCCCGAAGGACGTGTTTGGTTTCCCGACGGTCTCGAAGCGTAGGGTACGATTAATCCGGCGTCTACTCGGGCTTTAAATTTGTAACAGTCCTTCACTAAATATCCGGGTTTTTTACAATAGTTACACATGATATTTTGTCTATTAGTATTCGGAAAATTCTGCGATGGAGGTACTGATCTTCGATCTTGGCGGTTGTTTCTGATATTGTTATTAGTGTTCGAGGGACGTGCGTTATCGCGTCTGTAATAGTTCGAGGGTGTCGGTCGATGGGGTCGCGTTCTGTCGGTTATTTGTCTCAATTCGTGTGTTGCTTTAACGGCTTGACGATACGCATCTTCTAAAGTATGGTACCCTGCTATTTTTACTCGTACATATACCTCGTTCGGAAGTCCTTTAACGAAAGCTTCTCTCGTTTCCCAATCTATAGTATCTTGTACGTCGGGGGATATGATGCCGTAGTCGCCTCTTTCTCCGTCCATTATTGCTAATCTAAGATTTCTAACGCGATCCATATAATCTAATATATCTTCCCCGGGTCGTTGAAATATCGTTCCTAATTCTCCCTTATATTCATTAAGAGATTTCTTTGGGCCGAATAGATCCTTTAATTTGTTTCCGAAATCATTTAAACTCATTAATTCCGTGTCTTCGATGGCGAGGAACGCGTGTCCACGAAGCTTATTTACTAACAATTTTACCAATTGAGGTTCTTGATATCTGGGAATCATATTTCGCGCGCGCTCACAAGCTCTTAAAAAATGGAATACCGATGGTCGATATCCGTCAAACACTGGCACCGATTCGATCGCGTCTTTTAGCTTAATTGGCTGGGTATGTCCACCTGTCTGGATCGTTTCCTGTTGCGCTGTCGGCGGCGATTTGGGTGTTTGAGGTTCCTGTTTCGTTTTAAGTTCGAATAATCCGCTTTGTAATTCGGCGAGTTTTGCACTCATATCGCGAAAGTTCGCATCCCATGCTTTAAGCTTTTCCGACAATGTCAAAACCATTTCTTCGTCAAACGATTCCACTACAGTCGCCATTGTTTTTTAAATATATATTTTATTAACAAGTGTGACAACTTTAATCTACTATGGAGCGTGTCAAATCGTTTAAACCAACTTTAATCCTCCGTGAAGCGGATCCCACCGCTGCCACCAAAAATTTACTACTCTAAATGTTACGTATTAATTTGTTTGTTTAAATCGATCAAATCTTAAGTTTAAATTTTACTGAAAAATTTTTTTTTTTTATAGTTTGAGTTTGTATGTAATCTGAAGGGAAATAAGTTGAAATGATATTATTGTGTATTTAATTCCGATTTAGGTAATTAATTAATACGATAGTTGCTGCCACCAGAAATAGTCTAAAGACTATTTCAAAATATTTTATTTTTATTATTTTCTTTTGCGTTTAAAGGGTAGCGTTAACTGACGCTTAATGCAACTGGTAAACGAATTTCACTTTTCGGCTAACTTGCTATGCGCAGGGATACTAGCGCGGGAGAGGATTAAAGCTGGGTACAATGAATATTTTTCCTCGTTGAACGGATTTTTATTTTGACGTAGAATTGCTTAGGTTATTATATATATATTTTATTAGCTGGATATTTATATTTTAGCGTTGCTGGATTAGATAGGAATATGAGATTGTTCGTTGTTTTATATAAATTTATTTTTACGTTCGACTTCTTCTTCTCTTTTAATTCCGCCGTAGTAGTTTGTCGTTAGGACCGAAACTCAATTCATTTACCACGATGAAGTCTGTCGCCACGATCTTCTTGCCTTTTGAGTTTAATTAACGAGGATGATTCTAACGATCCTCTCTGCGTGGAACTCGTGTGATTTCGCAAGCCTTGCCCAAAGACGGGTAATATTTTACCAACAATGGGAGGAGGAATGCGAAGATCAGAGGATGTTTCAGTAGCTGAAAACACCGTTCGCACAAGCCGACACAACGGACAACACCTTTGTTTAAAATTTAAGCAATGTTTCTATCTTTAAAACCGTTCGCGAAAATGAATGAAATCGATGATAGGAGGTTTTTAATTCAATTCTCGAGGACAACGAGATTACCAGAGAAGAAGAAAGTTTTTAAAATTAATTCTCTTACCTTGAGGAAAAGGTGCTATCGGGTGCCATTACTCCAGGTGTTTCGGTGATCGACGAGGTTTGTTGGGTTTATTATTTAATCTCGAATATAGGGTTTTTACCAGCCTTTACTTTATTAAGCTATTTCGATACAAATTGAGTAACTCGCTAACTGAATTAATACCGTAATGAGGACTTAAAATTTTCTTTTATTTAATCGCGACTCCTTTTTCTTTACCGAAAAACTAAAGACCCCGAAACGCAAAAATACTTATACAAATTCTAAACGCAGTAATGGGCGCAAAGAATGATGAGCCGTAATAACAAACGATCGCAAGATTTATGAACAAACTAATGAACGCTGCGCTATGTTGCTATGCTTATTTATAATGCCATCCCCCACGGGGTGGTGGTCCGCTGGGGGTACGCTTCCGTGGGAATCGGGATGTTGCAGTTTTGGGCTTCTCGGAATCGTACGTGACAAAATGTAAGTTCCATATTTCAACTTAGTTTTCTATCAGTCCTGTGAGGGGAACCCCCTCTGGTTGAAATCGTTGATACTGATCGTTGCGTGAAAGTTCGTTTTGCGAATGAAATTCCCGAAGAGGTTTTGGAGGCGCATCTTCGTCACCATGCTTCTGGGAGAAAGGGAATTTCCCCTGTTGTGCGCTATTGGTGTATGCGTGAGTTCAGCGAACTTTATCCCGGAGCTCCTTGTTTCGATTTTGATTTAGTGTAGCTGCTTCAATTTCGTTGGTTCGCTGTTTGATGTTCCTTATTGTTATTAATTTTTGATATATTTTGTTTTGTGTTCAATATATATATATTTTAAATCTGATAGTGTTAGGTTATTTACGTTTGTTATTATTTATTATATATATTATTTTTTTATTTTTATATTGCCCCCCTTTTATATATATATATATTTTTTTTATACATTTGTAGTTGCGCACAAAATTTATTAAAGAAAAGTGTTAACAATGTGTTTTCATGATTTGTTTCTCGCGCCTGACTTCCATTAATCCCTAATATTCCTGTCGCCATGACGCGTATAAATCCAACATGGCTGCTCATAAATGTCATCAGTAAAGTTTTAGTGGCGGGTCTTTAGTTTTATTTGATATCGAAGTAAATTTTCGTCTGTCGCTCGTTTTTCCTTATTCTACCGCAATCAGAACATTTATTTATTAACATTATTTTAAAGTGACAGTAGTATATCTCGTGTGAATATACGTATATATATATGTTTATGTTGTGTGTTACTTCAGTATAGCTAATGTTTTGTAATTCTTTGATCGCGTTATTTATTGTTTCGAGTAGTTTATTTTATAGAGCATTCGATAATACAAAACATATGCACTCACACGTACATATATATATATGTATATACGTATTTATATGCCTATTTCTCTTGCCCGTATAGTGTTCATACGAAATGAAATGTTAATTATTTGTTTTATATTAATTTCTTTTAATAAGATAGAACACGCACACGCACACGCACACGTATATATGTATATATTTCTGGCAAAGTGATTTTCATTCAGATTCTTTAGTGATATAGTGTTGTGTATTTGAGGTTATGTGTCAATCATTTGATTTCATATATACATATATATCTTGTATTGTGACAACATAGTATTGAAGGTTTTGTTTCTAGATTATTGTGCGTTTAATGTGTGTTTACATAATTGTGTTTGATGATAGAATTTCTGTATGCAATTCCTCGAATCGTTGCGGTGTTAATTGCCTTGTTAATCCTTCCTTTAGTTTCGTAGCGTCGTGTGTTCGTTTGTGCATTCAAATCTTTATTCGCGCGTTTTGCATGGGATAGTTTTCTTGTTCTCGTTACGGCGCGTGCGGAGCGCGGGACGTGACAATATGTACGCGTATATACAAGACTATCACAAAGCTTAACAAATAATTAAGTCTAATGAATAATAAATTTGATGAACAATGAAGTTAATAAATAATAAATTATACGAATAATTAAGTTTAACAGATAATAAGTCTAATGAATAATAAGCTTAACGAATAGTAAGATTAATGAATAATATGATTTACGAATAATGTATTTAATGTACACTATTAACAATGTGTTTGTTGGGTTCAAACGAATCCACGGCCAACGAGATAACTCTTTACTAAGCGTAAAAATAATCTTAGGCACAAAATACGATTGACGAAAATGCTCGAGGTGTCACTCTCCAAGGCAATCGCACGAATGCCGGCCTCGTCTGAAATTTTATACGCACTCGTTAGAAGCATCGAGAAAGTTCCGAACGCCGTTGCTAGGCAGTTTCTGCTTGGAGTTTGATTATTGATACAATGTATGTCCCATTGTATCGGCACCTCCGACGTAACCTCACACGTGGCTAGGCCCGCTCTCGAGGCCGCATGCCGCCACAATCTCACTTCTCGGAAAACCCATACAACTACTCCAGACCTCCGTTAGGCAAAACGCTTATCTCGTGAGCGTGGCTACGTTCGGCGACCAATTGTCACCTCGAACCCAATCTCGCTATCACAAATTTTAAACAATTACAGCTATAATAAAATCTAGACTAAAGTACTAGAGGATATTCCCAAAATTTCCAAGGAAAGGCTTCGGCTTTCCTTTCATCTCCGACATATATATTATTTCTGGCATATATATTTCGGGTTCACATTATGATTAGGGTTAGGTGCGTGTAACGAATCTTCATTTGTATTAGCCATTGTTGTTATGTAACAGAGAAGATATTTACTAGTACAAATATGATTATTACAGAATTTGACAAGTAGCCGTAGTAATTAGATACTCGAGATGCTAATGACAATAATCCTACGTTCAATAACGAATCCGCGGTCAGCGGAATAACAAAATGCGCTTCCTTCCAAAGTCCAAGTTGTACTCAACTTGCTTGTCTACGGTACAAGTATTACTAAACTAACTGTTGCGTCGCATGGAGCAGCGGAACCCCAGCCAACGCTACCTGGCGGCCAGCGGCCCACCTACCTGCTTCCAGACCCCCAATAAACTCAATGACCGGCCATAAAACGTCACCTTCTAGCTAAATTGTTTCCAGATGTGTGTCGAGCAATCTAGTTGTCTAGAAGCATTTCGGTTTATGTCCGGATTAGCAAAATCCTTGAGTTTGTTATGCTATTAAAAAAGGCTCGGAAAAGGCAGGTAGTCACCGAACGAGAAAACCCAACACATAAACATAGGATAGAAACGACTGGTTTTCCCCAGCAATAAAATCACCCCGGACACTGGTGAGAAATTCCTCATGTCCTGCTTCTTTAGCGGGGTCACGACCAATCGACATCAAGCTTTCCTTCGGGGAAAACTAAGAGGGAGTCAGTCAGCAGTCGGTCAGTGAGTCAGTCAGGCAGCCAGTCAGTCAGTCAGCAGTCGGTCAGTGAGTCAGTCAGGCAGCCAGTCAGTCAGTCAGCAACCTCGGGAAGTCTCAGTTCGCAGCAACGATTCGCGCTTACGCTCTCGCCCTCTCATCCCCTGATCTTACGTTCTAACCGAGTCCAACCGTATCCCGGTTGCTGTTAATTCACCACTCAGTGTATACACAGTGTCTTAATAAAACACAACTGAAAACCCGTTACAGCAGTGTGCACTTCAATTAACCACCTCTATTAGCCTAAACGCAATAGGGGATCGATCATCTCGCGGCGTCGATTGAACAATCGTAACAGGAATTTACGACTCCTGTTGATGCGCTTCTACACGATCGTGTCTCCCCGCGAGTGAAAGAACATTTTGGTCCTTCGAGCCGGATACGTGTCAGTGAAAGAGTGCACCCCCAGTTACCACGCAACATCAAGGTAAGCTCGCTCAAATTGTCGAAATTCCTCATGGCTCCCCCTCAGGAAGAGCGCGTCCGGCAATTGCTGCGGAAACGCGAAGGATTCAGACAAGAATTAGAAGCGTTTCGCACATTGCTCAACAATCACGAGGAAGGGACACCCGTGCATGCTATTCAGCGTAATTTGCAAGACTTAGAGGGAGAGTTTGCATCGTTCAAAAAGGGCCAATGCGAATTAGACGACAGAGACGAGGGTCAAACACTGAAGGACCGGGTTGACCTACAACAGAAGTTCTACACCATCGCCGGACAGGCGTCCGCCATCCTTGAGGAGGCAAACAAGCAAGCAGAACCAACCACCACAAATCTTACAACAAAGCCATCGGACATGTCATTGCCGGAACCCGTCGATTTGCCTAGAATTCAGCTACCCACCTTTTCTGGAGCCTACGAAGATTGGCCGGGGTTCGCGGATCAATTTCGCTCCACGGTCCACGATAACCCCCGCATAGACGACTGCAAGCGACTGATGTATCTCCGTTCTTGCCTAAAGCATGGGGCAGCTCTAGCGATCGCGTCATTAAGCAATGCGGCAGCTAACTACGCAGTCGCCTGGGAAATATTAGAACGACGGTATAACAGACCAGCCAAAATTGTCGAGAGACACTTGCAGGAGATATTTGACGCAGCCTCCTCATCACGGATAGCACATCGCGATTTGCAGTCCTACACGACCAAGTTGGAAGCTCATTACAAAGCCTTGGCCGCCATCGGACAACCAACCGCAGATGCCCTGCTTTTGCACCTATGTACCGCCAACCTTGATCGGGAAACCGATTCAATATGGAAGGAAAAGATAAGGTCCACACCATTCCCCACGTTCCCGGACTTCTTGCAATTCTTGAACGATCGCTGTCAGGTCATAGAACCTGCAAGAACGACACGCCCACCACGAGGGCAGGCATTTGTCACGTCACGATCACCGCCACTCTGTCCAATCTGCCATGGACCACACAAAATTTGGCGCTGCAACACCTTTAGGACGAAGACGATCGACGAACGGATTCTAGCCGCCGAGGAAATCTCAGCGTGTACGAATTGCCTGCTACCAGGACACAAATTGCAACACTGCACCTCTGGCTCTTGCCGCATATGTGATCAACGCCATCACACGCTCCTACATCGATCAGACGCGCCAATGAGCAATCAGACGCCTCCCACCACGCCCCCAAGCACAAGGAAAGCTCCGTCATACCATCCAAATAATCCATCATCCAACTCGCAACGACAAAACAGACAATGACTAAGACGGGCAGGCGCAACAAGGGAGACCAACTCACGGACCATAACCCCATCCAACGACCTGTTAACCACTGCACGCGTCAATATCCTAAACCACAAAATCCAACCAGTGCGCTGTCGAGCCCTGTTAGATACCGGTTCCACTATGAATTTCATAACTGAGCGGCTTGCAAACTCATTAAAACTTCCCCAATATCAGTGTTCGGTGCCAATCGGAGCCCTTGACACCCTATCAGTCACTTCAAGGCGTTACATTACAGCCACGATCACATCCTCTGACCAAGCCTACCGACGCACATTGACGTTCCTAATCCTCCCAACAATCTCGACACTGATCCCAGACCAATTCATAGATCGTTCCGCAATCACGATACCTAAGAATGTCCCGCTAGCCGATCCAGCATTCCATGTCCTATCCCCGATTGATATTTTGTTGGGCTCAGGGCCCACCGTTGTCTCATTGTGTGTCGGACAGATAAATCTTAACCCATCAACCGGCCCCGATCTGCGCCTGCAAAAAACGCGATTCGGGTGGGTCATCGGGGGGAGCCCACCTTCCCCAGGACCTGCCAGGGTCTTCCATGCCTCCACAACGGAACTAGAGACGGACCTCACCCGCTTTTGGGAACTCGACGAGGGACCTCAGATAAAACACTTATCGGAGGCGGATCGACGATGTGAGGAGCATTTTCAAAATCACGTCCAACGCACCAGCGATGGGCGATACATCGTCGCACTCCCCTTTAACGACAAAATCTCGTCACTCGGATCATCCAAGGCAATGGCGATGAAACGACTCGCCTCTCTCCAGCAGCAATTCAGACGAAATCAACAGTTCGAAACAGCGTATCGGGCGGTCATTCAGGAGTATCTGGACTTGGGCCACATGACCAAGGTTGCATCACGCCACGAACCGGAGAACGACTATTACTTGCCACACCACGGCGTCGTTAAGGACTCGAGCACATCCACAAAACTTCGCGTTGTGTTTGACGAATCCGCACCCAGTACCACCGGCGTCTCGTTGAACGACACCCTTTATACAGGTCCGAAGCTGCAAGAGGATTTGTTCGATATCCTCTTGAGATTCCGATCTCACCAGTACGTCCTCACCGGCGATGTCGAGAAAATGTACCGACAATTCCTCGTGCGTCCGGCCGATCGAAGATTTCAGCAAATTTTATGGCGCAATTCCGACGGCGAGTTGGAAACATATCAGATCAACACCGTCACGTTCGGACTGTCTGCAGCACCCTATCTAGCCATCCGGTGTCTCAGACAATTGGCAAGCGATGAAGGGCACCGATTCCCGCGAGCTTCATCGGTATTGTTACGGGACTTTTACGTCGACGACGCTCTCACCGGAGCGGATACGATAGGCGAAGCGCTGTCAATCCGCACAGAACTCACCGAACTCCTCCAACTAGCCGGTTTAAAAATCAGAAAATGGGCGTCCAACAACCGGACACTACTCAACGGACTATCTGACCCGGACATAAATCAGAAGCTACAGCTGGGCGAGCCTCAACCCTTAAAAACACTTGGGGTCTTCTGGAAGTCCTCCGATGATTCACTCATTTATTCGGTTGACGCCAAGGCAGACATTCCCCGCGTTACGAAGCGATCGATCAGCTCCGTAATCGCTCGAATCTACGATCCTCTGGGGCTGCTCGCGCCAGTGATCGTCCGCGCGAAAATCCTGCTTCAGCGAGTCTGGGCAGTGAAAGTCGAGTGGGACGAATCTCTCCCATCAGATCTCCATTCAGAGTGGGACAGGTATTATTCTCAATTGCCACTCTTGAACAATATTACATTCCCACGCAAGGCGATCATTGACTCCGCAACTGAGATCGAAATGCACGGCTTTTGCGACGCCAGCGAGAAGGCCTACGGCGCATGCGTCTATCTCCGAACCGTTAATCCGGACGGCCGCGTACGGACCCAGCTGCTAACCGCGAAGTCAAAAGTAGCCCCGCTAAAATCCCAAACCATTCCGCGGCTCGAGCTGAGCGGAGCCTTCCTTCTTACGTCCCTGATGGCTACCATACATCAAGCCTTATCACACAGCATCACTCGTATGGTCTATTGGACCGACTCCGCCATCGTTCTCCACTGGCTAACCACGTCACCCCACACACTCAAGACGTTTGTCGCCAACAGGGTCTCCGAGATCCAAAGAAAAACCAGCATCGGCAGTTGGCGTCATGTCCCCACCCACGACAATCCCGCGGATCTAATATCGCGAGGCCAAACACCCGAAGAATTTCTCCGCCCGACCATTTGGCAGCACGGTCCAGAATGGCTCCAACAATCGGAAGATTCCTGGCCGACCTGGACCCCAATACCACAAACGGAGTTGTTAGAACAAAAAACGGCAACTTGTCTATCCGCGGCTCCCGCCGATTGCAGCCTGTTGGAACGGTACTCCTCCTGGCCTAAGCTAATTCGGATCGTCGCTCGTTGCCTCCGTTGGAGGCAGAAACAGAACCGAATGACACCCTTGACCGCAACGGAATTACACATCGCTCACGACAAATTAATCATACTATTACAAGGCATCCATTTCCCCGAGGAAATCCGTACGCTCCGAATGAACCGGAACGCAGCGTTAACAAGGAAACTCACGCGACTCAATCCTTTCATTGACCAGAAAGGAATCCTGCGAGTCGGGGGTCGACTCAGGCATTCGTCGATGACTTTCGGTCAAAAACACCCAATACTGCTACCCAAAGCATCCGTCACAGCTCGGATTATCGAGCATACACACCAGATTCACCTGCACTCCGGGACACAGGATACGTTGTACGCTGTCAGACAACGATATTGGCCCGTCGACGGCCGAAGTCAAGTCTGGCGCACGATCAAGAACTGCGTCCGCTGCTGCCGCGCCCATCCACCGTCAGTAGAATACATAATGGGTGATTTGCCGGAAGCGCGAGTGACAGAGTCTCGACCATTCGCGAATGTCGGCGTGGACTATTGTGGACCCTTCTACATAAAGGAGACAAGAGATCGTAACCGCCGACAGGTCAAGGTGTACGTTGCGATCTTCGTATGCCTAGCCGTGAAGGCGGTACACATCGAGCTCGTTGGCGATCTCACGAGCGAAACCTTTATCGCCGCTCTTCGTAGATTCATCGCTCGGCGAGGGTTTTGCTCGACAATCCATTCGGACAATGGTACAAATTTCGTCGGGGCAAAGAACGACTTACGGGAACTGTATGACCTTCTACACTCGGACGATCACCACTCAAAAGTACAAGCATTCCTCGCAGACAAACACATAGAATGGCGCTTCATACCCCCTCAGTCTCCACACTTCGGGGGACTATGGGAGGCAGCGGTGAAATCCTTTAAGCATCACTTCAGACGCGTCGCAGGTCATGAATTGCTCACTTTCGAGCAATTCAATACACTGATCATAGAGATCGAAGCCGTCCTCAACTCCCGACCATTAACACCCATATCCACGGATCCCAAGGATCTCCTCGTTCTCACTCCTGGTCACTTCCTCATCGGTGAATCACTAATGAGTGTGCGTGAGCGAGATTTCAGGGACACTCCCTCCAACCGACTCTCCAGATGGCAGCATATCCAAAAGATGAAACAGCATTTTTGGAAACGCTGGCACAAGGAGTACCTCAACCAATTAAACAACCGCAGCAAATGGACCAAGGGTGGACATAACATACACGAAGGCGCAATCGTCCTGCTCAGGGAAGACAACGTTCCCTCGATGTGCTGGCCCTTGGGACGGGTAGTCAAGGTCCATCCCGGAGCCGATGGCGTAATCCGAACAGCGACTGTGCAGACTTCATCGAACCTCCTGGACCGCGGCGTCAAGCGGCTGGTCCCCCTGCCATTCCAATCAGATCCAGAAGCGCCCGGACAATCGCTGACCTCGAAGGAGGCAGAGCACACCCCCATCGAACCCACAGGCAGAATTTGATCGGTGCCCTCTCAACGGGGGGAGGATGTTGCGTCGCATGGAGCAGCGGAACCCCAGCCAACGCTACCTGGCGGCCAGCGGCCCACCTACCTGCTTCCAGACCCCCAATAAACTCAATGACCGGCCATAAAACGTCACCTTCTAGCTAAATTGTTTCCAGATGTGTGTCGAGCAATCTAGTTGTCTAGAAGCATTTCGGTTTATGTCCGGATTAGCAAAATCCTTGAGTTTGTTATGCTATTAAAAAAGGCTCGGAAAAGGCAGGTAGTCACCGAACGAGAAAACCCAACACATAAACATAGGATAGAAACGACTGGTTTTCCCCAGCAATAAAATCACCCCGGACACTGGTGAGAAATTCCTCATGTCCTGCTTCTTTAGCGGGGTCACGACCAATCGGCATCAAGCTTTCCTTCGGGGAAAACTAAGAGGGAGTCAGTCAGCAGTCGGTCAGTGAGTCAGTCAGGCAGCCAGTCAGTCAGTCAGCAACCTCGGGAAGTCTCAGTTCGCAGCAACGATTCGCGCTTACGCTCTCGCCCTCTCATCCCCTGATCTTACGTTCTAACCGAGTCCAACCGTATCCCGGTTGCTGTTAATTCACCACTCAGTGTATACACAGTGTCTTAATAAAACACAACTGAAAACCCGTTACAGCAGTGTGCACTTCAATTAACCACCTCTATTAGCCTAAACGCAATAGGGGATCGATCATCTCGCGGCGTCGATTGAACAATCGTAACAGGAATTTACGACTCCTGTTGATGCGCTTCTACACGATCGTGTCTCCCCGCGAGTGAAAGAACACTAACTTTTTGTTAAAACGTAGAATATTCACCAAGCGTAAAGACACTATGTAACTCGATACTGAGACATCACGAGAGAGAATGACTTTCCGTCAGGGTGATGCTGCAGAGGAAAACTGTGATGGGGTGTGTCTAAGGACACGAGGTCATCGGATTCGTCGAGAAAAGCCCTTGTTCGGAAAGTGAGGGAAATTGACGTTGCTGTCAATTGGTCAATTTCCATGTTGGTATCGAGAAAAGGATGCTAGCCGCCCTTGAGGGAAAGTTGCTAGTGGGAAGCGTCGTTCGTGAAAAAAATACGTTTCCCCTATCTTCACGTAGTTGGGACAAAAACTGTTTGTCCCTTTGAAGGACTTTAGTAAACTGAATCTTAAAATTTATAACGGGTTCTCAAGCTTGCTGAACATGTACTGTGGAGATGCATCGACATCTGGTAATCATCTTAGCCGGAGAATAGGGTCTGCGTGTGGCGAGCCACGGGACAGAAACCGTTGGAATGTTTACTGTCGAGTGCCGCTACAATTATTTCTTTTAAGGAGAGCTATAGAATTTCTCTATACCTCTGTTAGAGAAAGCGTTCATCCCTTGACCGCGGCCACATTCGGCAAATTCATTATCACAAATCTCGAACAAATACAATCGGATTGAATAACGACAATTGCTTAATTGCGGCTATAGTAGAATCTAGATTAATGTGTTAAGGGGTTTTCCCAAATTCCAAAGGGAAGGCTTCGGTGTCCTTTTATCTCCGACATATACATATAAATGTGATATAAATTATATCGTGTTTGGCCTCATTTTAATCAGAAAAATCTCACAAAAAAGTCAGTAAAAATTTAATTAAAAAAAATTAAACATAAGGTTTAACCATTGACTGATGGATAATTAGTATTCTTTCATGGACGATTGAATTCGGATCATTTTACACTACTCAACCGTCGAACTTAGTGGCGTGTTAAAGGGAACGCTAGGGTATGGTATGACGTTATAACGTAAATAGGTTATATGGTATGACGTTATACCGTATTACGTTATATGGGATGACGTTATAACGTATTACGTTATACGGGATGACGTTACAACGTATTACGTTATATGGGACGACGTTATAACGTATTACGTTATATGGGATGACGTTATAACGTATTACGTTATATGGGTTGACGTTATAACGTATTACATTATATGGGACGACGTTATAACGTATTACGTTAAATGGGATGAATTTGTAACGCATTACGTTAAATGGGACGACGTTATAACGTATTACGTTGTATGGGATGACGTAATAACGTATTACGTAATATGGGATGACGTTATCACATAATACGTTATATGGTATGACGTCATAACGTAAATAGGTTATATGGTATGACGGTATACCGTATTACGTTATATGGGATGACGTTATAACGTATTACGTTATATGGGATGACGTTATATCGTATTAAGTTATATGGGACGACGTTATAACGTATTACGTTATATGGAACGACGTTATAACGTATTACGTTATATGGGATGACGTAATAACGTATTACGTTATATGGGATGACGTTATTAATTAATACGTTATATGGTATGACGTTATA
>NW_022885256.1:0-34414 GCF_011952205.1 Bombus bifarius
TCGCTGTTTGATGTTCCTTATTGTTATTAATTTTTGATATATTTTGTTTTGTGTTGTATATATATATATATATATATTTTAAATCTGATAGTGTTAGGTTATTTACGTTTGTTATTATTTATTATATATATTATTTTTTTATTTTTATATTGCCCCCCTTTTATATATATATATATTTTTTTTATACATTTGTAGTTGCGCACAAAATTTATTAAAGAAAAGTGTTAACAATGTGTTTTCATGATTTGTTTCTCGCGCCTGACTTCCATTAATCCCTAATATTCCTGTCGCCATGACGCGTATAAATCCAACATGGCTGCTCATAAATGTCATCAGTAAAGTTTTAGTGGCGGGTCTTTAGTTTTATTTGATATCGAAGTAAATTTTCGTCTGTCGCTCGTTTTTCCTTATTCTACCGCAATCAGAACATTTATTTATTAACATTATTTTAAAGTGACAGTAGTATATCTCGTGTGAATATACGTATATATATATGTTTATGTTGTGTGTTACTTCAGTATAGCTAATGTTTTGTAATTCTTTGATCGCGTTATTTATTGTTTCGAGTAGTTTATTTTATAGAGCATTCGATAATACAAAACATATGCACTCACACGTACATATATATATATGTATATACGTATTTATATGCCTATTTCTCTTGCCCGTATAGTGTTCATACGAAATGAAATGTTAATTATTTGTTTTATATTAATTTCTTTTAATAAGATAGAACACGCACACGCACACGCACACGTATATATGTATATATTTCTGGCAAAGTGATTTTCATTCAGATTCTTTAGTGATATAGTGTTGTGTATTTGAGGTTATGTGTCAATCATTTGATTTCATATATACATATATATCTTATATTGTGACAACATAGTATTGAAGGTTTTGTTTCTAGATTATTGTGCGTTTAATGTGTGTTTACATAATTGTGTTTGATGATAGAATTTCTGTATGCAATTCCTCGAATCGTTGCGGTGTTAATTGCCTTGTTAATCCTTCCTTTAGTTTCGTAGCGTCGTGTGTTCGTTTGTGCATTCAAATCTTTATTCGCGCGTTTTGCATGGGATAGTTTTCTTGTTCTCGTTACGGCGCGTGCGGAGCGCGGGACGTGACAATATGTACGCGTATATACAAGACTATCACAAAGCTTAACAAATAATTAAGTCTAATGAATAATAAATTTGATGAACAATGAAGTTAATAAATAATAAATTATACGAATAATTAAGTTTAACAGATAATAAGTCTAATGAATAATAAGCTTAACGAATAGTAAGATTAATGAATAATATGATTTACGAATAATGTATTTAATGTACACTATTAACAATGTGTTTGTTGGGTTCAAACGAATCCACGGCCAACGAGATAACTCTTTACTAAGCGTAAAAATAATCTTAGGCACAAAATACGATTGACGAAAATGCTCGAGGTGTCACTCTCCAAGGCAATCGCACGAATGCCGGCCTCGTCTGAAATTTTATACGCACTCGTTAGAAGCATCGAGAAAGTTCCGAACGCCGTTGCTAGGCAGTTTCTGCTTGGAGTTTGATTATTGATACAATGTATGTCCCATTGTATCGGCACCTCCGACGTAACCTCACACGTGGCTAGGCCCCCTCTCGAGGCCGCATGCCGCCACAATCTCACTTCTCGGAAAACCCATACAACTACTCCAGACCTCCGTTAGGCAAAACGCTTATCTCGTGAGCGTGGCTACGTTCGGCGACCAATTGTCACCTCGAACCCAATCTCGCTATCACAAATTTTAAACAATTACAGCTATAATAAAATCTAGACTAAAGTACTAGAGGATATTCCCAAAATTTCCAAGGAAAGGCTTCGGCTTTCCTTTCATCTCCGACATATATATTATTTCTGGCATATATATTTCGGGTTCACATTATGATTAGGGTTAGGTGCGTGTAACGAATCTTCATTTGTATTAGCCATTGTTGTTATGTAACAGAGAAGATATTTACTAGTACAAATATGATTATTACAGAATTTGACAAGTAGCCGTAGTAATTAGATACTCGAGATGCTAATGACAATAATCCTACGTTCAATAACGAATCCGCGGTCAGCGGAATAACAAAATGCGCTTCCTTCCAAAGTCCAAATTGTACTCAACTTGCTTGTCTACGGTACAAGTATTACTAAACTAACTGTTGCGTCGCATGGAGCAGCGGAACCCCAGCCAACGCTACCTGGCGGCCAGCGGCCCACCTACCTGCTTCCAGACCCCCAATACACTCAATGACCGGCCATAAAACGTCACCTTCTAGCTAAATTGTTTCCAGATGTGTGTCGAGCAATCTAGTTGTCTAGAAGCATTTCGGTTTATGTCCGGATTAGCAAAATCCTTGAGTTTGTTATGCTATTAAAAAAGGCTCGGAAAAGGCAGGTAGTCACCGAACGAGAAAACCCAACACATAAACATAGGATAGAAACGACTGGTTTTCCCCAGCAATAAAATCACCCCGGACACTGGTGAGAAATTCCTCATGTCCTGCTTCTTTAGCGGGGTCACGACCAATCGACATCAAGCTTTCCTTCGGGGAAAACTAAGAGGGAGTCAGTCAGCAGTCGGTCAGTGAGTCAGTCAGGCAGCCAGTCAGTCAGTCAGCAGTCGGTCAGTGAGTCAGTCAGGCAGCCAGTCAGTCAGTCAGCAACCTCGGGAAGTCTCAGTTCGCAGCAACGATTCGCGCTTACGCTCTCGCCCTCTCATCCCCTGATCTTACGTTCTAACCGAGTCCAACCGTATCCCGGTTGCTGATAATTCACCACTCAGTGTATACACAGTGTCTTAATAAAACACAACTGAAAACCCGTTACAGCAGTGTGCACTTCAATTAACCACCTCTATTAGCCTAAACGCAATAGGGGATCGATCATCTCGCGGCGTCGATTGAACAATCGTAACAGGAATTTACGACTCCTGTTGATGCGCTTCTACACGATCGTGTCTCCCCGCGAGTGAAAGAACATTTTGGTCCTTCGAGCCGGATACGTGTCAGTGAAAGAGTGCACCCCCAGTTACCACGCAACATCAAGGTAAGCTCGCTCAAATTGTCGAAATTCCTCATGGCTCCCCCTCAGGAAGAGCGCGTCCGGCAATTGCTGCGGAAACGCGAAGGATTCAGACAAGAATTAGAAGCGTTTCGCACATTGCTCAACAATCACGAGGAAGGGACACCCGTGCATGCTATTCAGCGTAATTTGCAAGACTTAGAGGGAGAGTTTGCATCGTTCAAAAAGGGCCAATGCGAATTAGACGACAGAGACGAGGGTCAAACACTGAAGGACCGGGTTGACCTACAACAGAAGTTCTACACCATCGCCGGACAGGCGTCCGCCATCCTTGAGGAGGCAAACAAGCAAGCAGAACCAACCACCACAAATCTTACAACAAAGCCATCGGACATGTCATTGCCGGAACCCGTCGATTTGCCTAGAATTCAGCTACCCACCTTTTCTGGAGCCTACGAAGATTGGCCGGGGTTCGCGGATCAATTTCGCTCCACGGTCCACGATAACCCCCGCATAGACGACTGCAAGCGACTGATGTATCTCCGTTCTTGCCTAAAGCATGGGGCAGCTCTAGCGATCGCGTCATTAAGCAATGCGGCAGCTAACTACGCAGTCGCCTGGGAAATATTAGAACGACGGTATAACAGACCAGCCAAAATTGTCGAGAGACACTTGCAGGAGATATTTGACGCAGCCTCCTCATCACGGATAGCACATCGCGATTTGCAGTCCTACACGACCAAGTTGGAAGCTCATTACAAAGCCTTGGCCGCCATCGGACAACCAACCGCAGATGCCCTGCTTTTGCACCTATGTACCGCCAACCTTGATCGGGAAACCGATTCAATATGGAAGGAAAAGATAAGGTCCACACCATTCCCCACGTTCCCGGACTTCTTGCAATTCTTGAACGATCGCTGTCAGGTCATAGAACCTGCAAGAACGACACGCCCACCACGAGGGCAGGCATTTGTCACGTCACGATCACCGCCACTCTGTCCAATCTGCCATGGACCACACAAAATTTGGCGCTGCAACACCTTTAGGACGAAGACGATCGACGAACGGATTCTAGCCGCCGAGGAAATCTCAGCGTGTACGAATTGCCTGCTACCAGGACACAAATTGCAACACTGCACCTCTGGCTCTTGCCGCATATGTGATCAACGCCATCACACGCTCCTACATCGATCAGACGCGCCAATGAGCAATCAGACGCCTCCCACCACGCCCCCAAGCACAAGGAAAGCTCCGTCATACCATCCAAATAATCCATCATCCAACTCGCAACGACAAAACAGACAATGACTAAGACGGGCAGGCGCAACAAGGGAGACCAACTCACGGACCATAACCCCATCCAACGACCTGTTAACCACTGCACGCGTCAATATCCTAAACCACAAAATCCAACCAGTGCGCTGTCGAGCCCTGTTAGATACCGGTTCCACTATGAATTTCATAACTGAGCGGCTTGCAAACTCATTAAAACTTCCCCAATATCAGTGTTCGGTGCCAATCGGAGCCCTTGACACCCTATCAGTCACTTCAAGGCGTTACATTACAGCCACGATCACATCCTCTGACCAAGCCTACCGACGCACATTGACGTTCCTAATCCTCCCAACAATCTCGACACTGATCCCAGACCAATTCATAGATCGTTCCGCAATCACGATACCTAAGAATGTCCCGCTAGCCGATCCAGCATTCCATGTCCTATCCCCGATTGATATTTTGTTGGGCTCAGGGCCCACCGTTGTCTCATTGTGTGTCGGACAGATAAATCTTAACCCATCAACCGGCCCCGATCTGCGCCTGCAAAAAACGCGATTCGGGTGGGTCATCGGGGGGAGCCCACCTTCCCCAGGACCTGCCAGGGTCTTCCATGCCTCCACAACGGAACTAGAGACGGACCTCACCCGCTTTTGGGAACTCGACGAGGGACCTCAGATAAAACACTTATCGGAGGCGGATCGACGATGTGAGGAGCATTTTCAAAATCACGTCCAACGCACCAGCGATGGGCGATACATCGTCGCACTCCCCTTTAACGACAAAATCTCGTCACTCGGATCATCCAAGGCAATGGCGATGAAACGACTCGCCTCTCTCCAGCAGCAATTCAGACGAAATCAACAGTTCGAAACAGCGTATCGGGCGGTCATTCAGGAGTATCTGGACTTGGGCCACATGACCAAGGTTGCATCACGCCACGAACCGGAGAACGACTATTACTTGCCACACCACGGCGTCGTTAAGGACTCGAGCACATCCACAAAACTTCGCGTTGTGTTTGACGAATCCGCACCCAGTACCACCGGCGTCTCGTTGAACGACACCCTTTATACAGGTCCGAAGCTGCAAGAGGATTTGTTCGATATCCTCTTGAGATTCCGATCTCACCAGTACGTCCTCACCGGCGATGTCGAGAAAATGTACCGACAATTCCTCGTGCGTCCGGCCGATCGAAGATTTCAGCAAATTTTATGGCGCAATTCCGACGGCGAGTTGGAAACATATCAGATCAACACCGTCACGTTCGGACTGTCTGCAGCACCCTATCTAGCCATCCGGTGTCTCAGACAATTGGCAAGCGATGAAGGGCACCGATTCCCGCGAGCTTCATCGGTATTGTTACGGGACTTTTACGTCGACGACGCTCTCACCGGAGCGGATACGATAGGCGAAGCGCTGTCAATCCGCACAGAACTCACCGAACTCCTCCAACTAGCCGGTTTAAAAATCAGAAAATGGGCGTCCAACAACCGGACACTACTCAACGGACTATCTGACCCGGACATAAATCAGAAGCTACAGCTGGGCGAGCCTCAACCCTTAAAAACACTTGGGGTCTTCTGGAAGTCCTCCGATGATTCACTCATTTATTCGGTTGACGCCAAGGCAGACATTCCCCGCGTTACGAAGCGATCGATCAGCTCCGTAATCGCTCGAATCTACGATCCTCTGGGGCTGCTCGCGCCAGTGATCGTCCGCGCGAAAATCCTGCTTCAGCGAGTCTGGGCAGTGAAAGTCGAGTGGGACGAATCTCTCCCATCAGATCTCCATTCAGAGTGGGACAGGTATTATTCTCAATTGCCACTCTTGAACAATATTACATTCCCACGCAAGGCGATCATTGACTCCGCAACTGAGATCGAAATGCACGGCTTTTGCGACGCCAGCGAGAAGGCCTACGGCGCATGCGTCTATCTCCGAACCGTTAATCCGGACGGCCGCGTACGGACCCAGCTGCTAACCGCGAAGTCAAAAGTAGCCCCGCTAAAATCCCAAACCATTCCGCGGCTCGAGCTGAGCGGAGCCTTCCTTCTTACGTCCCTGATGGCTACCATACATCAAGCCTTATCACACAGCATCACTCGTATGGTCTATTGGACCGACTCCGCCATCGTTCTCCACTGGCTAACCACGTCACCCCACACACTCAAGACGTTTGTCGCCAACAGGGTCTCCGAGATCCAAAGAAAAACCAGCATCGGCAGTTGGCGTCATGTCCCCACCCACGACAATCCCGCGGATCTAATATCGCGAGGCCAAACACCCGAAGAATTTCTCCGCCCGACCATTTGGCAGCACGGTCCAGAATGGCTCCAACAATCGGAAGATTCCTGGCCGACCTGGACCCCAATACCACAAACGGAGTTGTTAGAACAAAAAACGGCAACTTGTCTATCCGCGGCTCCCGCCGATTGCAGCCTGTTGGAACGGTACTCCTCCTGGCCTAAGCTAATTCGGATCGTCGCTCGTTGCCTCCGTTGGAGGCAGAAACAGAACCGAATGACACCCTTGACCGCAACGGAATTACACATCGCTCACGACAAATTAATCATACTATTACAAGGCATCCATTTCCCCGAGGAAATCCGTACGCTCCGAATGAACCGGAACGCAGCGTTAACAAGGAAACTCACGCGACTCAATCCTTTCATTGACCAGAAAGGAATCCTGCGAGTCGGGGGTCGACTCAGGCATTCGTCGATGACTTTCGGTCAAAAACACCCAATACTGCTACCCAAAGCATCCGTCACAGCTCGGATTATCGAGCATACACACCAGATTCACCTGCACTCCGGTGATTTGCCGGAAGCGCGAGTGACAGGGTCTCGACCATTCGCGAATGTCGGCGTGGACTATTGTGGACCCTTCTACATAAAGGAGACAAGAGATCGTAACCGCCGACAGGTCAAGGTGTACGTTGCGATCTTCGTATGCCTAGCCGTGAAGGCGGTACACATCGAGCTCGTTGGCGATCTCACGAGCGAAACCTTTATCGCCGCTCTTCGTAGATTCATCGCTCGGCGAGGGTTTTGCTCGACAATCCATTCGGACAATGGTACAAATTTCGTCGGGGCAAAGAACGACTTACGGGAACTGTATGACCTTCTACACTCGGACGATCACCACTCAAAAGTACAAGCATTCCTCGCAGACAAACACATAGAATGGCGCTTCATACCCCCTCAGTCTCCACACTTCGGGGGACTATGGGAGGCAGCGGTGAAATCCTTTAAGCATCACTTCAGACGCGTCGCAGGTCATGAATTGCTCACTTTCGAGCAATTCAATACACTGATCATAGAGATCGAAGCCGTCCTCAACTCCCGACCATTAACACCCATATCCACGGATCCCAAGGATCTCCTCGTTCTCACTCCTGGTCACTTCCTCATCGGTGAATCACTAATGAGTGTGCGTGAGCGAGATTTCAGGGACACTCCCTCCAACCGACTCTCCAGATGGCAGCATATCCAAAAGATGAAACAGCATTTTTGGAAACGCTGGCACAAGGAGTACCTCAACCAATTAAACAACCGCAGCAAATGGACCAAGGGTGGACATAACATACACGAAGGCGCAATCGTCCTGCTCAGAGAAGACAACGTTCCCTCGATGTGCTGGCCCTTGGGACGGGTAGTCAAGGTCCATCCCGGAGCCGATGGCGTAATCCGAACAGCGACTGTGCAGACTTCATCGAACCTCCTGGACCGCGGCGTCAAGCGGCTGGTCCCCCTGCCATTCCAATCAGATCCAGAAGCGCCCTGACAATCGCTGACCTCGAAGGAGGCAGAGCACACCCCCATCGAACCCACAGGCAGAATTTGATCGGTGCCCTCTCAACGGGGGGAGGATGTTGCGTCGCATGGAGCAGCGGAACCCCAGCCAACGCTACCTGGCGGCCAGCGGCCCACCTACCTGCTTCCAGACCCCCAATAAACTCAATGACCGGCCATAAAACGTCACCTTCTAGCTAAATTGTTTCCAGATGTGTGTCGAGCAATCTAGTTGTCTAGAAGCATTTCGGTTTATGTCCGGATTAGCAAAATCCTTGAATTTGTTATGCTATTAAAAAAGGCTCGGAAAAGGCAGGTAGTCACCGAACGAGAAAACCCAACACATAAACATAGGATAGAAACGACTGGTTTTCCCCAGCAATAAAATCACCCCGGACACTGGTGAGAAATTCCTCATGTCCTGCTTCTTTAGCGGGGTCACGACCAATCGGCATCAAGCTTTCCTTCGGGGAAAACTAAGAGGGAGTCAGTCAGCAGTCGGTCAGTGAGTCAGTCAGGCAGCCAGTCAGTCAGTCAGCAACCTCGGGAAGTCTCAGTTCGCAGCAACGATTCGCGCTTACGCTCTCGCCCTCTCATCCCCTGATCTTACGTTCTAACCGAGTCCAACCGTATCCCGGTTGCTGTTAATTCACCACTCAGTGTATACACAGTGTCTTAATAAAACACAACTGAAAACCCGTTACAGCAGTGTGCACTTCAATTAACCACCTCTATTAGCCTAAACGCAATAGGGGATCGATCATCTCGCGGCGTCGATTGAACAATCGTAACAGGAATTTACGACTCCTGTTGATGCGCTTCTACACGATCGTGTCTCCCCGCGAGTGAAAGAACACTAACTTTTTGTTAAAACGTAGAATATTCACCAAGCGTAAAGACACTATGTAACTCGATACTGAGACATCACGAGAGAGAATGACTTTCCGTCAGGGTGATGCTGCAGAGGAAAACTGTGATGGGGTGTGTCTAAGGACACGAGGTCATCGGATTCGTCGAGAAAAGCCCTTGTTCGGAAAGTGAGGGAAATTGACGTTGCTGTCAATTGGTCAATTTCCATGTTGGTATCGAGAAAAGGATGCTAGCCGCCCTTGAGGGAAAGTTGCTAGTGGGAAGCGTCGTTCGTGAAAAAAATACGTTTCCCCTATCTTCACGTAGTTGGGACAAAAACTGTTTGTCCCTTTGAAGGACTTTAGTAAACTGAATCTTAAAATTTATAACGGGTTCTCAAGCTTGCTGAACATGTACTGTGGAGATGCATCGACATCTGGTAATCATCTTAGCCGGAGAATAGGGTCTGCGTGTGGCGAGCCACGGGACAGAGACCGTTGGAATGTTTACTGTCGAGTGCCGCTACAATTATTTCTTTTAAGGAGAGCTAAGGAATTTCTCTATACCTCTGTTAGAGAAAGCGTTCATCCCTTGACCGCGGCTACATTCGGCAAATTCATTATCACAAATCTCGAACAAATACAATCGGATTGAATAACGACAATTGCTTAATTGCGGCTATAGTAGGATCTAGATTAATGTGTTAAGGGGTTTTCCCAAATTCCAAAGGGAAGGCTTCGGTGTCCTTTTATCTCCGACATATACATATAAATGTGATATAAATTATATCGTGTTTGGCCTCATTTTAATCAGAAAAATCTCACAAAAAAGTCAGTAAAAATTTAATTAAAAAAAATTAAACATAAGGTTTAACCATTGACTGATGGATAATTAGTATTCTTTCATGGACGATTGAATTCGGATCATTTTACACTACTCAACCGTCGAACTTAGTGGCGTGTTAAAGGGAACGCTAGGGTATGGTATGACGTTATAACGTAAATAGGTTATATGGTATGACGTTATACCGTATTACGTTATATGGGATGACGTTATAACGTATTACGTTATACGGGATGACGTTACAACGTATTACGTTATATGGGACGACGTTATAACGTATTACGTTATATGGGATGACGTTATAACGTATTACGTTATATGGGTTGACGTTATAACGTATTACATTATATGGGACGACGTTATAACGTATTACGTTAAATGGGATGAATTTGTAACGTATTACGTTAAATGGGACGACGTTATAACGTATTACGTTATATGGGATGACGTAATAACGTATTACGTAATATGGGATGACGTTATCACATAATACGTTATATGGTATGACGTCATAACGTAAATAGGTTATATGGTATGACGGTATACCGTATTACGTTATATGGGATGACGTTATAACGTATTACGTTATATGGGATGACGTTATATCGTATTACGTTATATGGGACGACGTTATAACGTATTACGTTATATGGAACGACGTTATAACGTATTACGTTATATGGGATGACGTAATAACGTATTACGTTATATGGGATGACGTTATTAATTAATACGTTATATGGTATGACGTTATAACATATTACGTTATATGGGATGACGTTATAACGTATTTCGTTATATGGGAGTACGTTATAACGTATTACGTTATATGGTATGACGTTATACCGTATTACGCTATATGGTATGACGTTATAACGTAATAGGTTGAATGGTATGACGTTATAACGTATTACGTTATATGGTATGACGTTATAACGTATTACGTTATATGGGAAGACGTTTTAACGAAATAGGTTATATGGTATGACGTTGTAACGTAATAGGTTATATGGTATGACGTTATACCGTATTACGTTATATGGGAGGACGTTATAACGTATTACGTTATATGGTATGACGTTATAACGTATTACGTTATATGGGATGACGTTATACCGTATTACGTTATATGGGATGACATTATAACGTATTACGTTATATGGTATGACGTTGTAACGTATTACGTTAAATGGGATGACGTTGTAACGTATTACGTTAAATGGGACGACGTTATAACGTGTTACGTTATATGGTATGACGTTGTAACGTATTACGTTAAATGGGATGACGTTGTAACGTATTACGTTATATGGTATGACGTTGTAACGTATTACGTTAAATGGGATGACGTTGTAACGTATTACGTTAAATGGGACGACGTTATAACGTGCTACGTTATATGGGATGACGTAATAACGTATTACGTTATATGGGATGCCGTTATCACGTAATACGTTATATGGTATGACGTTATAACGTAAATAGGTTGTATGGTATGACGTTATACCGTATTACGTTATATGGGATGACGCTATAACGTATTACGTTATATGGGATTTCGTTATAACGTATTACGTTATATGGGACGACTTTATAACGTATTACGTTATATGGGACGACGTTATAACGTATTGCGTTATATGGGATGACGTTATAACGTATTACGTTATATGGGATGACGTTGTAACGTATTACGTTATATGGTATGACGTTGTAACGTATTGCGTTAAATGGGATGACGTTGTAACGTATTACGTTAAATGGGACGACGTTATAACGTGTTACGTTATATGGGATGACGTAATAACGTATTACGTTATATGGGATGCCGTTATCACGTAATACGTTATATGGTATGACGTTATAACGTAAATAGGTTGTATGGTATGACGTTATACCGTATTACGTTATATGGGATGACGCTATAACGTATTACGTTATATGGGATTTCGTTATAACGTATTACGTTATATGGGACGACGTTATAACGTATTACGTTATATGGGACGACGTTATAACGTATTGCGTTATATGGGATGACGTTATAACGTATTACGTTATATGGGATGACGTTGTAACGTATTACGTTAAATGGGATGACGTTGTAATGTATTACGTTATATGGGATGACGTTATAACGTATTACGTCATATGGGACTACGTTATAACGTATTACGTTATATGGAACGACGTTATACCGTATTACGTTATATGAGATGACGTAATATCGTATTACGTAATATGGGATGACGTTATCACATAATACGTTATATGGTATGACGTCATAACGTAAATAGGTTATATGCTATGACGGTATACCGTATTACGTTATATGGGATGACGTTATAACGTATTACGTTATATGGGGACGACGTTATAACGTATTACGTTAAATAGGACGACGTTGTAACGTTGTAACGTATTACGTTAAATGGGACGACGTTATAACGTGTTACGTTATATGGGATGACGTAATAACGTATCACGTTATATGGGATGCCGTTATCACGTAATACGTTATATGGTATGACGTTATAACGTAAATAGGTTGTATGGTATGACGTTATACCGTATTACGTTATATGGGATGACGTTATAACGTATTACGTTATATGGGATGACGTTATAACGTATTACGTTATATGGGACGACGTTATAACGTATTACGTTATATGGGACGACGTTATAACGTATTACGCGTGGGTTACGACGTTACGTTATACGTTATAACGTACGTTATAACGTGTTATATGGTATGACGTTATAACGTATTACGTTATATGGTATGACGTTATATATTACGTTATAATAACGTTATAACGTATTACGTTATATGGTATGACGTTGTAACGTATTACGTTAAATGGGATGACGTTATAACGTATTACGTTATATGGGACGACGTTATAACGTATTACGTTATATGGGATGACGTTATATACGTTATAACGTATTACGTTATATGGGATGACGTTGTAACGTATTACGTTAAATGGGATGACGTTGTAATGTATTACGTTATATGGGATGACGTTATAACGTATTACGTCATATGGGACGACGTTATAACGTATTACGTTATATGGAACGACGTTATACCGTATTACGTTATATGGGATGACGTAATAACGTATTACGTAATATGGGATGACGTTATCACATAATACGTTATATGGTATGACGTCATAACGTAAATAGGTTATATGGTATGACGTTATACCGTATTACGTTATATGGGATGACGTTATAACGTATTACGTTATATGGGATGACGCTGTAACGTATTACGTTAAATGGGATGACGTTGTAACGTATTACGTTAAATCGGATGACGTTGTAACGTATTACGTTAAATGGGACGACGTTATAACGTGTTACGTTATATGGGATGACGTTATAACGTATTACGATATATGATATGACATAATAACGTATTACATCATATGGGATGACGTTATAACGTATTACGTTATATGGGATGACGTTATAGCTTATTACGTTATATGGGATGACGTTGTAACGTATTTCGTTATATGGGATGCCGTTATAACGTAATACGTTATATGGTATGACGTTATAACGTAAATAGGTTATATGGTATGACGTTATACCGTATTACGTTATATGGGATGACATTATAACGTATTACGTTATATGGGATGACGTTGTAACGTATTACGTTAAATGGGATGACGTTGTAACGTATTACGTTAAATGGGACGACGTTATAACGTGTTACGTTATATGATATGACGTAATAACGTATTACGTTATATGGGATGACGTTATAATGTATTACGTTATATGGGATGACGTTGTAACGTATTTCGTTATATTGGAGGACGTTATAACGTATTACGTTATATGGGATGAATTTGTAACGTATTACGTTATATGGTATGACGTTGTAACGTATTACGTTAAATGGGATGACGTTGTAACGTATTACGTTAAATGGGACGACGTTATAACGTGTTACGTTATATGGGATGACGTTATAACGTATTACGTTATATGATATGACGTAATAACGTATTACATCATATGGGATGACGTTATAACGTATTACGTTATATGGGATGACGTTATAGCTTATTACGTTATATGGGATGACGTAATAACGTATTACGTAATATGGGATGACGTTATCACATAATACGTTATATGGTATGACGTCATAACGTAAATAGGTTATATGGTATGACGTTATACCGTATTACGTTATATGGGATGACGTTATAACGTATTACGTTATATGGGATGACGTTAAAACGTATTACGTTATATGGTATGACGTTATAACATATTACGTTATATGGGATGACGTTATAACGTATTTCGTTATATGGGGGTACGTTATAACGTATTACGTTATATGGTATGACGTTATACCGTATTACGCTATATAGTATGACGTTATAACGTAATAGGTTGAATGGTATGACGTTATAACGTATTACGTTATATGGTATGACGTTATAACGTATTACGTTATATGGGATGACGTTTTAACGAAATAGGTTATATGGTATGACGTTGTAACGTAATAGGTTATATGGTATGACGTTATACCGTATTACGTTATATGGGAGGACGTTATAACGTATTACGTTATATGGTATGACGTTATAACGTATTACGTTATATGGGATGACGTTATACCGTATTACGTTATATGGGATGACGTTATAACGTATTACGTTATATGGTATGACGTTGTAACGTATTACGTTAAATGGGATGACGTTGTAACGTATTACGTTACATGGGACGACGTTATAACGTGTTACGTTATATGGTATGACGTTGTAACGTATTACGTTAAATGGGATGACGTTGTAACGTATTACGTTATATGGTATGACGTTATAACGTATTACGTCATATGGGACTACGTTATAACGTATTACGTTATATGGTATGACGTTATACCGTATTACGCTATATAGTATGACGTTATAACGTAATAGGTTGAATGGTATGACGTTATAACGTATTACGTTATATGGTATGACGTTATAACGTATTACGTTATATGGGAAGACGTTTTAACGAAATAGGTTATATGGTATGACGTTGTAACGTAATAGGTTATATGGGACGACGTTATAACGTATTGCGTTATATGGGATGACGTTATAACGTATTACGTTATATGGGATGACGTTGTAACGTATTACGTTAAATGGGATGACGTTGTAATGTATTACGTTATATGGGATGACGTTATAACGTATTACGTCATATGGGACTACGTTATAACGTATTACGTTATATGGAACGACGTTATACCGTATTACGTTATATGGGACGACGTTATAACGTATTGCGTTATATGGGATGACGTTATAACGTTTTACGTTATGTGGGATGACGTTGTAACGTATTACGTTATATGGTATGACGTTGTAACGTATTGCGTTAAATGGGATGACGTTGTAACGTATTACGTTAAATGGGACGACGTTATAACGTGTTACGTTATATGGGATGACGTAATAACGTATTACGTTATATGGGATGCCGTTATCACGTAATACGTTATATGGTATGACGTTATAACGTAAATAGGTTGTATGGTATGACGTTATACCGTATTACGTTATATGGGATGACGCTATAACGTATTACGTTATATGGGATTTCGTTATAACGTATTACGTTATATGGGACGACTTTATAACGTATTACGTTATATGGGACGACGTTATAACGTATTGCGTTATATGGGATGACGTTATAACGTCTTACGTTATATGGGATGACGTTGTAACGTATTACGTTATATGGTATGACGTTGTAACGTATTGCGTTAAATGGGATGACGTTGTAACGTATTACGTTAAATGGGACGACGTTATAACGTGTTACGTTATATGGGATGACGTAATAACGTATTACGTTATATGGGATGCCGTTATCACGTACTAACGTTATATGGTATGACGTTATAACGTAAATAGGTTGTATGGTATGACGTTATACCGTATTACGTTATATGGGATGCCGTTATCACGTAATACGTTATATGGTATGACGTTATAACGTAAATAGGTTGTATGGTATGACGTTATACCGTATTACGTTATATGGGATGACGCTATAACGTATTACGTTATATGGGATTTCGTTATAACGTATTACGTTATATGGGACGACTTTATAACGTATTACGTTATATGGGACGACGTTATAACGTATTGCGTTATATGGGATGACGTTATAACGTTTTACGTTATATGGGATGACGTTGTAACGTATTACGTTATATGGTATGACGTTGTAACGTATTGCGTTAAATGGGATGACGTTGTAACGTATTACGTTAAATGGGACGACGTTATAACGTGTTACGTTATATGGGATGACGTAATAACGTATTACGTTATATGGTATGACGTTGTAACGTATTACGTTAAATGGGATGACGTTGTAACGTATTACGTTAAATGGGACGACGTTATAACGTCTTACGTTATATGGGATGACGTAATAACGTATTACGTTATATGGGATGCCGTTATAACGTATTACGTTATATGGGATGACGTTGTAACGTATTACGTTAAATGGGATGACGTTGTAATGTATTACGTTATATGGGATGACGTTATAACGTATTACGTCATATGGGACTACGTTATAACGTATTACGTTATATGGAACGACGTTATACCGTATTACGTTATATGGGACGACGTTATAACGTATTGCGTTATATGGGATGACGTTATAACGTTTTACGTTATATGGGATGACGTTGTAACGTATTACGTTATATGGTATGACGTTGTAACGTATTGCGTTAAATGGGATGACGTTGTAACGTATTACGTTAAATGGGACGACGTTATAACGTGTTACGTTATATGGGATGACGTAATAACGTATTACGTTATATGGGATGCCGTTATCACGTAATACGTTATATGGTATGACGTTATAACGTAAATAGGTTATATGGTATGACGTTATACCGTATTACGTTATATGGAACGACGTTATACCGTATTACATTATATGGGACGACGTTATAACGTATTACGTTAAATGGGATGAATTTGTAACGTATTACGTTATATGGTATGACGTTGTAACGTATTACGTTAAATGGGATGACGTTGTAACGTATTACGTTATATGGGATGACGTTATAACGTATTACGTTATATGGGATGACGTTATAACGTATCACGTTATATGGGACGACGTTATAACGTATTACGTTATATGGGACGACGTTATATCGTATTGCGTTATATGGGATGACGTTATAACGTATTACGTTATATGGAACGACTTTATACCGTATTACGTTATATGGGACGACGTTATGACGTATTACGTTATATGGGACGACGTTATATCGTATTGCGTTATATGGGATGACGTTATAACGTATTACGTTATATGGGATGACGTAATAACGTATTACGTAATATGGGATGACGTTATCACATAATACGTTATATGGTATGACGTCATAACGTAAATAGGTTATATGCTATGACGGTATACCGTATTACGTTATATGGGATGACGTTATAACGTATTACGTTATATGGGATGACGTTGTAACGTATTACGTTAAATGGGATGACGTTGTAACGTATTACGTTAAATGGGACGACCTTATAACGTGTTACGTTATATGGGATGACGTAATAACGTATTACATTATATGGGACGACGTTATAACGTATTACGTTAAATGGGATGAATTTGTAACGTATTACGTTATATGGTATGACGTTGTAACGTATTACGTTAAATGGGATGACGTTGTAACGTATTACGTTAAATGGGACGACGTTATAACGTGTTACGTTATATGGGATGACGTAATAACGTATCACGTTATATGGGATGCCGTTATCACGTAATACGTTATATGGTATGACGTTATAACGTAAATAGGTTATATGCTATGACGGTATACCGTATTACGTTATATGGGATGACGTTATAACGTATTACGTTATATGGGATGACGTTATAACGTATTACGTTATATGGGACGACGTTATAACGTATTACGTTATATGGGACGACGTTATAACGTATTACGTTAAATGGGACGACGTTATAACGTGTTACGTTATATGGGATGACGTAATAACGTATCACGTTATATGGGATGCCGTTATCACGTAATACGTTATATGGTATGACGTTATAACGTAAATAGGTTGTATGGTATGACGTTATACCGTATTACGTTATATGGGATGACGTTATAACGTATTACGTTATATGGGATGACGTTATAACGTATTACGTTATATGGGACGACGTTATAACGTATTACGTTATATGGGACGACGTTATAACGTATTGCGTTATATGGGATGACGTTATAACGTATTACGTTATATGGGATGACGTTGTAACGTATTACGTTAAATGGGATGACGTTGTAATGTATTACGTTATATGGTATGACGTTATAACGTATTACGTTATATGGGATGACGTTATAACGTATTACGTTATATGGTATGACGTTATAACATATTACGTTATATGGTATGACGTTATACCGTATTACGTTATATGGGATGACGTTATAACGTAATACGTTATATGGTATGACGTTATAACGTATTACGTTATATGGTATGACGTTATAACGTATTACGTAATATGGGATGACGTTATAACGTATTACGTTATGTGGGACGACGTTATAACGTATTGCGTTATATGGGATGACGTTATAACGTATTGCGTTATATGGGATGACGTTATAACGTATTACGTTATATGGGATGACGTTGTAACGTATTACGTTAAATGGGATGACGTTGTAATGTATTACGTTATATGGGACGACGTTATAACGTATTACGTCATATGGGACTACGTTATAACGTATTACGTTATATGGAACGACGTTATACCGTATTACGTTATATGGGGTGACGTAATATCGTATTACGTAATATGGGATGACGTTATCACATAATACGTTATATGGTATGACGTCATAACGTAAATAGGTTATATGCTATGACGGTATACCGTATTACGTTATATGGGATGACGTTATAACGTATTACGTTATATGGGATGACGTTGTAACGTATTACGTTAAATGGGATGACGTTGTAACGTATTACGTTAAATGGGATGACGTTGTAACGTATTACGTTAAATGGGACGACGTTATAACGTGTTACGTTATATGGGATGACGTAATAACGTATTACATTATATGGGACGACGTTATAACGTATTACGTTAAATGGGATGAATTTGTAACGTATTACGTTATATGGTATGACGTTGTAACGTATTACGTTAAATGGGATGACGTTGTAACGTATTACGTTAAATGGGACGACGTTATAACGTGTTACGTTATATGGGATGACGTTATAACGTATTACGTTATATGATATGACGTAATAACGTATTACGTTATATGATATGACGTAATAACGTATTACATCATATGGGATGATGTTATAACGTATTACGTTATATGGGATGACGTTATAGCTTATTACGTTATATGGGATGACGTTGTAACGTATTTCGTTATATGGGATGCCGTTATCACGTAATACGTTATATGGTATGACGTTATAACGTAAATAGGTTATATGGTATGACGTTATACCGTATTACGTTATATGGGATGACATTATAACGTATTACGTTATATGGGATGACGTTGTAACGTATTACGTTAAATGGGATGACGTTGTAACGTATTACGTTAAATGGGACGACGTTATAACGTGTTACGTTATATGATATGACGTAATAACGTATTACGTTATATGGGATGACGTAATAACGTATTACGTTATATGGGATGCCGTTATCACGTAATACGTTATATGGTATGACGTTATAACGTAAATAGGTTATATGGTATGACCTTATACCGTATTACGTTATATGGGATGACGTTATAACGTATTACGTTATATGGGATGACGTTATAACGTATTACGTTATATGGGACGACGTTATAACGTATTACGTTATATGGTATGATGTTATAACGTATTACGTTATATGGGATGACGTTTTAACGAAATAGGTTATATGGTATGACGTTGTAACGTAATAGGTTATATGGTATGACGTTATACCCTATTACGTTATATGGGAGGACGTTATACCGTATTACGTTATATGGTATGACGTTATAACGTATTACGTTATATGGGATGACGTTATAACGTATTACGTTATGTGGTATGACGTTATAACATATTACGTTATATGGTATGACGTTATACCGTATTACGTTATATGGGATGACGTTATAACGTATTACGTTATATGGTATGACGTTGTAACGTATTACGTTAAATGGGATGACGTTGTAACGTATTACGTTAAATGGGACGACGTTATAACGTGTTACGTTATATGGGATGACGTAATAACGTATTACGTTATATGGGATGCCGTTATCACGTAATACGTTATAGGGTATGACGTTATAACGTAAATAGGTTATATGGTATGACGTTATACCGCATTACGTTATATGGGATGCCGTTATCACGTAATACGTTATATGGTATGACGTTATAACGTAAATAGGTTATATGGTATGACGTTATACCGTAGTACGTTATATGGGATGACGTTATAACGTATTACGTTATATGGGATGACGTTATAACGTATTACGTTATATGGGACGACGTTATAACGTATTACGTTATATGGTATGACGTTATAACGTATTACGTTATATGGGATGACGTTTTAACGAAATAGGTTATATGGTATGACGTTGTAACGTAATAGGTTATATGGTATGACGTTATACCGTATTACGTTATATGGGAGGACGTTATAACGTATTACGTTATATGGTATGACGTTATAACGTATTACGTTATATGGGATGACGTTATAACGTATTACGTTATATGGTATGACGTTATAACATATTACGTTATATGGTATGACGTTATACCGTATTACGTTATATGGGATGACGTTATAACGTATTACGTTATATGGGATGACGTTGTAACGTATTACGTTAAATGGGATGACGTTGTAACGTATTACGTTAAATGGGACGACGTTATAACGTGTTACGTTATATGCTATGACGTAATAACGTATTACGTTATATGGGATGCCGTTATCACGTAATACGTTATATGGTATGACGTTATAACGTAAATAGGTTATATGGTATGACGTTATACCGTATTACGTTATATGGGATGACGTTATAACGTATTACGTTATATGGGATGACGTTATAACGTATCACGTTATATGGGACGACGTTATAACGTATTACGTTATATGGGACGACGTTATATCGTATTGCGTTATATGGGATGACGTTATAACGTATTACGTTATATGGGATGACGTTGTAACGTATTACGTTAAATGGGATGACGTTGTAACGTATTACGTTATATGGGATGACGTTATAACGTATTACGTCATATGGGACGACGTTATAACGTATTACGTTATATGGAACGACTTTATACCGTATTACGTTATATGGGACGACGTTATAACGTATTACGTTATATGGGACGACGTTATATCGTATTGCGTTATATGGGATGACGTTATAACGTATTACGTTATATGGGATGACGTAATAACGTATCACGTAATATGGGATGACGTTATCACATAATACGTTATATGGTATGACGTCATAACGTAAATAGGTTATATGCTATGACAGTATACCGTATTACGTTATATGGGATGACGTTATAACGTGTTACGTTATTTGGGATGACGTAATAACGTATTACGTTATATGGGATGCCGTTATCACGTATTACGTTATATGGTATGAGGTTATAACGTAAATAGGTTTGATGGTATGACGTTATACCGTATTACGTTATATGGGATGACGTTATAACGTATTACGTAATATGGGATGACGTTATAACGTATTACGTTATATGGGACGACGTTATAACGTATTACGTTATATGGGATGACGGTATAACGTATTACGTTATATGGGTTGACGTTATAACGTGTTACATTATATGGGACGACGTTATAACGTATTACGTTAAATGGGATGAATTTGTAACGTATTACGTTAAATGGGACGACGTTATAACGTATTACGTTATATGGGATGACGTAATAACGTATTACGTTATATGGGATGCCGTTATCACGTAATACGTTATATGGTATGACGTTATAACGTAAATAGGTTATATGGTATGACGTTATACCGTATTACGTTATATGGGATGACGTTATAACGTATTACGTTATATGGGATGACGTTATAACGTATTACGTTATATGGGACGACGTTATAATGTATTACCTTATATGGTATGACGTTATAACGTATTACGTTATATGGGATGACGTTTTAACGAAATAGGTTATATGGTATGACGTTGTAACGTAATAGGTTATATGGTATGACGTTATACCGTATTACGTTATACGGGATGACGTTTTAACGAAATAGGTTATATGGTATGACGTTGTAACGTAATAGGTTATATGGTATGACGTTATACCGTATTACGTTATATGGGAGGACGTTATAACGTATTACGTTATATGGGATGACGGTATAACGTATTACGTAATATGGGATGACGTTATCACATAATACGTTATATGGTATGACGTCATAACGTAAATAGGTTATATGCTATGACGGTATACCGTATTACGTTATATGGGATGACGTTATAACGTATTACGTTATATGGGATGACGTTGTAACGTATTACGTTAAATGGGATGACGTTGTAACGTATTACGTTAAATGGGACGACGTTATAACGTATTACGTTATATGGGATGACGTTTTAACGAAATAGGTTATATGGTATGACGTTGTAACGTAATAGGTTATATGGTATGACGTTATACCGTATTACGTTATATGGGAGGACGTTATAACGTATTACGTTATATGGTATGACGTTATAACGTATTACGTTATATGGGAGACGTTATAACGTATTACGTTATATGGTATGACGTTATAACATATTACGTTATATGGTATGACGTTATACCGTATTACGTTATATGGGATGACGTTATAACGTATTACGTTATATGGGATGACGTTATAACGTATTACGTTATATGGGTTGACGTTATAACGTATTACATTATATGGGACGACGTTATAACGTATTACGTTAAATGGGATGAATTTGTAACGTATTACGTTAAATGGGACGACGTTATAACGCACTACGTTATATGGGATGACGTTATAACGTATTACGTTATATGGGTTGACGTTATAACGTATTACGTTATATGGGAGGACGTTATAACGTATTACGTTATATGGGATGACGTTATTAATTAATACGTTATATGGTATGACGTTATAACGTATTACGTTATATGGGATGACGTTATAACGTATTTCGTTATATGGGAGTACGTTATAACGTATTACGTTATATGGTATGACTTTATACCGTATTACGATATATGGGATGTCGTTATAACGTGTTACGTTATTTGGGATGACGTAATAACGTATTACGTTATATGTAATGCCGTTATCACGTAATACGTTATATGGTATGACGTTATAACATATTAGGTTATATGGTATGACGTTATACCGTATTACGTTATATGGGAGGACGTTATAACGTATTACGTTATATGGTATGACGTTATAACGTATTACGTTATATGGGATGACGTTATAACGTATTACGTTATATGGTATGACGTTATAACATATTAGGTTATATGGTATGACGTTATACCGTATTACGTTATATGGGATGACGTTATAACGTATTACGTTACATGGTATGACGTTGTAACGTATTACGTTAAATGGGATGACGTTGTAACGTATTACGTTAAATGGGACGACGTTATAACGTGTTACGTTATATGGGATGACGTAATAACGTATTACATTATAAGGGACGACGTTATAACGTATTACGTTGTATGGAACGACGTTATACCGTATTACGTTATATGGGATGACGTTATAACGTATTACGTTATATGGTATGACGTTATAACATATTACGTTATATGGTATGACGTTATACCGTATTACGTTATATGGGATGACGTTATAACGTATTACGTTATATGGGATGACGTTGTAACGTATTACGTTAAATGGGATGACGTTGTAACGTATTACGTTAAATGGGACGACGTTATAACGTATTACGTTATATGGTATGACGTTATAACGTATTACGTTAAATGGGATGAATTTGTGACGTATTACGTTAAATGGGACGACGTTATAACGCACTACGTTATATGGGATGACGTTATAACGTATTACGTTATATGGGTTGACGTTATAACGTATTACATTATATGGGAGGACGTTATAACGTATTACGTTATATGGGATGACGTTATTAATTAATACGTTATATGGTATGACGTTATAACGTATTACGTTATATGGGATGACGTTATAACGTATTTCGTTATAGGGGAGTACGTTATAACGTATTACGTTATATGGTATGACGTTATACCGTATTACGTTATATGGGATGTCGTTATAACGTGTTACGTTATTTGGGATGACGTAATAACGTATTACGTTATATGGAATGCCGTTATCACGTAATACGTTATATGGTATGACGTTATAACGTAAATAGGTTATATGGTATGACGTTATACCGTATTACGTTATATGGGATGACGTTATAACGTATTACGTAATATGGGATGACGTTATAACGTATTACGTTATATGGGACGACGTTATAACGTATTACGTTATATGGGATGACGGTATAACGTATTACGTTATATGGGTTGACGTTATAACGTATTACATTATATGGGACGACGTTATAACGTATTACGTTAAATGGGATGAATTTGTAACGTATTACGTTAAATGGGACGACGTTATAAGGTATTACGTTATATGGGATGACGTAATAACGTATTACGTTATATGGGATGCCGTTATCACGTAATACGTTATATGGTATGACGTTATAACGTAAATAGGTTATATGGTATGACGTTATACCGTATTACGTTATATGGGATGACGTTATAACGTATTACGTTATATGGGATGACGTTATAACGTATTACGATATATGGGACGACGTTATAACGTATTACCTTATATGGTATGACGTTATAACGTATTACGTTATATGGGATGACGTTTTAACGAAATAGGTTATATGGTATGACGTTGTAACGTAATAGGTTATATGGTATGACGTTATACCGTATTACGTTATATGGGAGGACGTTATAACGTATTACGTTATATGGTATGACGTTATACCGTATTACGTTATATGGGAGGACGTTATAACGTATTACGTTATATGGTATGACGTTATAACGTATTACGTTATATGGGATGACGTTATAACGTATTACGTTATATGGTATGACGTTATAACATATTACGTTAAATGGGACGACGTTATAACGTGTTACGTTATATGGGATGACGTAATAACGTATTACGTTATATGGGATGCCGTTATCACGTAATACGTTATAGGGTATGACGTTATAACGTAAATAGGTTATATGGTATGACGTTATACCGTATTACGTCATATGGGATGACGTTATAACGTATTACGTTATATGGGATGACGTTATAACGTATTACGTTATATGGGACGACGTTATAACGTATTACGTTATATGGGACGACGTTATAACGTACTGCGCTATATGGGATGACGTTATAACGTATTACGTTATATGGGATGACGTTGTAACGTATTACGTTAAATGGGATGACGTTGTAATGTATTACGTTATATGGGATGACGTTATAACGTATTACGTCATATGGGACGACGTTATAACGTATTACGTTATATGGAACGACGTCATACCGTATTACGTTATATGGGATGACGTAATAACGTATTACGTAATATGGGATGACGTTACCATATAATACGTTATATGGTATGACGTCATAACGTAAATAGGTTATATGGTATGACGTTATACCGTATTACGTTATATTGGATGACGTTATAACGTATTACGTTATATGGGATGACGTTATAACGTATTACGTTATATGGGACGACGTTATAACGCATTACGTTATATGGGATGACGTTATAACGTATTACGTTATATGGGTTGACGTTATAACGTATTACATTATATGGGACGACGTTATAACGTATTACATTATATGGAAGGACGTTATAACGTATTACGTTATATGGGATGACGTTATTAATTAATACGTTATATGGTATGACGTTATAACGTATTACGATATATGGGGTGACGTTATAACGTATTTCGTTATATGGGAGTACGTTATAACGTATTACGTTATATGGTATGACGTTATACCGTATTACGTTATATGGGATGTCACTATAACGTGTTACGTTATATGGGATGACGTAATAACGTATTACGTTATATGGGATGCCGTTATCACGTAATACGTTATAGGGTATGACGTTATAACGTAAATAGGTTATATGGTATGACGTTATACCGTATTACGTTATATGGGATGCCGTTATCACGTATTACGTTATATGGGATGCCGTTATCACGTAATACGTTATATGGTATGACGTTATAACGTAAATAGGTTATATGGTATGACGTTATAACGTATTACGTTATATGGGATGACGTTATAACGTATTACGTTATATGGGACGACGTTATAACGTATTACGTTATATGGTATGACGTTATAACGTATTACGTTATATGGGATGACGTTTTAACGAAATAGGTTATAAGGTATGACGTTGTAACGTAATAGGTTATATGGGATGACGTTATAACGTATTACGTTATATGGTATGACGTTATAACATATTACGTTATATGGTATGACGTTATACCGTATTACGTTATATGGGATGACGTTATAACGTATTACGTTACATGGGATGACGTTGTAACGTATTACGTTAAATGGGATGACGTTGTAACGTATTACGTTAAATGGGACGACGTTATAACGTGTTACGTTATATGATATGACGTAATACCGTATTACGTTATATGGGATGCCGTTATCACGTAATACGTTATATGGTATGACGTTATACCGTATTACGTTATATGGGATGACGTTATAACGTATTACGTTATATGGGATGACGTTATAACGTATCACGTTATATGGGACGACGTTATAACGTATCACGTTATATGGGACGACGTTATAACGTATTACGTTATATGGGACGACGTTATATCGTATTGCGTTATATGGGATGACGTTATAACGTATTACGTTATATGGAACGACTTTATACCGTATTACGTTATATGGGACGACGTTATGACGTATTACGTTATATGGGACGACGTGATAACGTATTACGTTATATGGGATGACGTAATAACGTATCACGTAATATGGGATGACGTTATCACATAATACGTTATATGGTATGACGTCATAACGTAAATAGGTTATATGCTATGACAGTATACCGCATTACGTTATATGGGATGACGTTATAACGTATTACGTTATACGGGATGACGTTGTAACGTATTACGTTAAATGGGATGACGCTGTAACGTATTACGTTAAATGGGACGACGTTATAACGTGTTACGTTATATGGGATGACGTAATAACGTATTACGTAATATGGGATGACGTTATCACATAATACGTTATATGGTATGACGTCATAACGTAAATAGGTTATATGGTATGACGTTATACCGTATTACGTTATATGGGATGACGTTATAACGTATTACGTAATATGGGATGACGTTATAACGTATTACGTTATATGGGACGACGTTATAACGTATTACGTTATATGGGATGACGGTATAACGTATTACGTTATATGGGTTGACGTTATAACGTATTACATTATATGGGACGACGTTATAACGTATTACGTTATATGGTATGACGTTATAACATATTACGTTATATGGTATGACGTTATACCGTATTACGTTATATGGGATGACGTTATAACGTATTACGTTATATGGGATGACGTTATAACGTATTACGTTATATGGGATGACGTTTTAACGAAATAGGTTATATGGTATGACGTTATAACGTATTACGTTATATGGGATGACGTTATAACGTATTACGTTATATGGTATGACGTTATAACATATTACGTTATATGGTATGACGTTATACCGTATTACGTTATATGGGATGACGTTATAACGTATTACGTTACATGGTATGACGTTGTAACGTATTACGTTAAATGGGATGACGTTGTAACGTATTACGTTAAATGGGACGACGTTATAACGTGCTACGTTATATGGGATGACGTAATAACGTATTACGTTATATGGGATGCCGTTATCACGTAATACGTTATATGGTATGACGTTATAACGTTAATAGGTTATATGGTATGACGTTATACCGTATTACGTTATATGGGATGACGTTATAACGTATTACGTTATATGGGATGACGTTATAACGTATTACGTTATATGGGACGACGTTATAACGTATTACGTTATATGGGACGACGTTATATCGTATTGCGTTATATGGGATGACGTTATAACGTATTACGTTATATGGGATCACGTTGTAACGTATTACGTTAAATGGGATGACGTTGTAACGTATTACGTTATATGGGATGACGTTATAACGTATTACGTTATATGGGATGACGTTATAACGTATCACGTTATATGGGACGACGTTATAACGTATTACGTTATATGGGACGACGTTATATCGTATTGCGTTATATGGGATGACGTTATAACGTATTACGTTATATGGAACGACTTTATACCGTATTACGTTATATGGGACGACGTTATAACGTATTACGTTATATGGGACGACGTTATATCGTATTGCGTTATATGGGATGACCTTATAACGTATTACGTTATATGGGATGACGTAATAACGTATCACGTAATATGGGATGACGTTATCACATAATACGTTATATGGTATGACGTCATAACGTAAATAGTTTATATGCTATGACAGTATACCGTATTACGTTATATGGGATGACGTTATAACGTGTTACGTTATTTGGGATGACGTAATAACGTATTACGTTATATGGGATGCCGTTATCACGTATTACGTTATATGGTATGAGGTTATAACGTAAATAGGTTTGATGGTATGACGTTATACCGTATTACGTTATATGGGACGACATTATATCGTATTGCGTTATATGGGGATGACGTTATAACGTATTGCGTTATATGGAACGACTTTTATACCGTATTACGTTATATGGGACGACGTTATGACGTATTACACGTTATATGGGACGACGTTATATCGTATTGCGTTATATGGGATGACGTTATAACGTATTACGTTATATGGGATGACGTAATAACGTATCACGTAATATGGGATGACGTTATCACATAATACGTTATATGGTATGACGTCATAACGTAAATAGGTTATATGCTATGACAGTATACCGCATTACGTTATATGGGATGACGTTATAACGTATTACGTTATACGGGATGACGTTGTAACGTATTACGTTAAATGGGATGACGCTGTAACGTATTACGTTAAATGGGACGACGTTATAACGTGTTACGTTATATGGGATGACGTAATAACGTATTACGTTATATGGGATGACGTTATCACATAATACGTTATATGGTATGACGTCATAACGTAAATAGGTTATATGCTATGACAGTATACCGCATTACGTTGTATGGGATGACGTTATAACGTATTACGTTATACGGGATGACGTTGTAACGTATTATGTTAAATGGGATGACGCTGTAACGTATTACGTTAAATGGGACGACGTTATAACGTGTTACGTTATATGGGATGACGTAATAACGTATTACGTAATATGGGATGACGTTATCACATAATACGTTATATGGTATGACGTCATAACGTAAATAGGTTATATGGTATGACGTTATACCGTATTACGTTATATGGGATGACGTTATAACGTATTACGTTATATGGGATGACGTTATATCGTATTACGTTATATGGGACGACGTTATAACGTATTACGTTATATGGAACGACGTTATACCGTATTACGTTATATGGGATCACGTTATAACGCATTACGTTATATGGGTTGACGTTATAACGTATTACATTATATGGGACGACGTTATATCGTATTACGTTAAATGGGATGAATTTGTAACGTATTACGTTAAATGGGACGACGTTATAACGTATTACGTTATATGGGATGACGTTATAACGTATTACGTTATATGGGTTGACGTTATAACGTATTACATTATATGGGACGACGTTATAACGTATTACGTTAAATGGGATGAATTTGTAACGTATTACGTTAAATGGGACGACGTTATAACGTATTACGTTAAATGGGATGAATTTGTAACGTATTACGTTAAATGGGACGACGTTATAACGTATTACGTTATATGGGATGACGTTATATCGTATTACGTTATATGGGACGACGTTATAACGTATTACATTATATGGGACGACGTTATAACGTATTACGTTAAATGGGATGAATTTGTAACGTATTACGTTAAATGGGACGACGTTATAACGTATTACGTTATATGGGATGACGTTTTAACGAAATAGGTTATATGGTATGACGTTGTAACGTAATAGGTTATATGGTATGACGTTATACCGTATTACGTTATATGGGAGGACGTTATAACGTATTACGTTATATGGTATGACGTTATAACGTATTACGTTATATGGGATGACGTTATAACGTATTACGTTATATGGTATGACGTTATAACGTATTACGTTATATGGGATGACGTTATAACGTATTACGTTATATGGTATGCGTTATAACGTAATACGTTATATGGTATGACGTTATAACGTAAATAGGTTATATGGTATGACGTTATACCGTATTACGTTATATGGGATGACGTTATAACGTATTACGTTATACGGGATGACGTTATAACGAATTACGTTATATGGGACGACGTTATAACGTATTACGTTATATGGGATGACGTTATAACGTATTACGTTATATGGGTTGACGTTATAACGTATTACATTATATGGGACGACGTTATAACGTATTACGTTAATTGGGATGAATTTGTAACGTATTACGTTAAATGGGACGACGTTATAACGTATTACGTTATATGGGATGACGTAATAACGTATTACGTAATATGGGATGACGTTATCACATAATACGTTATATGGTATGACGTCATAACGTAAATAGGTTATATGGTATGACGTTATACCGTATTACGTTATATGGGATGACGTTATAACGTATTACGTTATATGGGATGACGTTATATCGTATTACGTTATATGGGACGACGTTATAACGTATTACGTTATATGGAACGACGTTATACCGTATTACGTTATATGGGATCACGTTATAACGCATTACGTTATATGGGTTGACGTTATAACGTATTACATTATATGGGACGACGTTATAACGTATTACGTTAAATGGGATGAATTTGTAACGTATTACGTTAAATGGGACGACGTTATAACGTATTACGTTATATGGGATGACGTTATAACGTATTACGTTATATGGGTTGACGTTATAACGTATTACATTATATGGGACGACGTTATAACGTATTACGTTAAATGGGATGAATTTGTAACGTATTACGTTAAATGGGACGACGTTATAACGTATTACGTTATATGGGATGACGTTATATCGTATTACGTTATATGGGACGACGTTATAACGTATTACGTTATATGGAACGACGTTATACCGTATTACGTTATATGGGATCACGTTATAACGCATTACGTTATATGGAACGACGTTATACCGTATACGAAATACTCGAGCACTTAGGCAAAGCTAAATTTTTCTCGGCCCTAGACCTCTCGTCAGGATTTCACCAGATACCTATGGAGCAAAATTCCAAAAAATATACTGCATTCTCAACCCCACAAGGTCACTTCCACTATAATCGCATGCCCTTCGGCCTTAAAAACGCACCGGCGACGTTTCAACGTATGATGGATACCGCGCTACGGGGGTTAATAGGAAATAACTGTTTCGTATACCTGGATGACATTATAATATTCGGGAGCACCATCCAAGAACATAACCGAAATCTAGCCATTATACTAGACAGACTACAAAATTTAGGATTAAAAATACAACCGGACAAATGCGAATTTTTGAAACCGGAATTAGAATACTTAGGACACGTAGTAACAAAGGAAGGAGTAAAACCTAATCCCAAAAAGATTCAAGCCGTGAAAGACTTTAAAACACTAAAGACCGCGACCCACATAAAGTCATTCTTAGGACTCGTTGGATACTATAGAAAATTTATACGTAATTTTTCTAAAATCGCAAAACCATTGACAGATCTCACAAAAAAGGACACTCCATTCTACTGGACCGATAGACAACAACTTGCATTTGACACACTAAAACAAAAACTCTGTGCAGCCCCTGTACTACAATATCCAGACTTTGACAAAACATTCACATTAACAACAGACGCAAGTAACGAAGGGTTAGGAGCAATACTCTCCCAAGACGGACATCCATGCTGTTATATATCCCGAACTTTGAACCCTCCTGAAAAGAATTATTCCACAACCGAGAAAGAGTTATTAGCAATAGTATGGTCAATCAAAAGACTAAGACAATACCTACTTGGTAGAAAATTTAAAATTCAAAGCGATCATCAAGCCTTGAAATGGTTAAAGAATGTTAAAGACCCCTCATCGAGACTCATGCGATGGCGTTTGAGACTCGAGGAGTACGATTATGAAATCGAATACAAAAAAGGAAAAGAAAATACAGCTGCAGATGCTCTATCCCGATTGTATCCTATCACTAATGAAGAAATCCAACCCAATGTAGAAAACCCGGACTATTATGACGAGTATATAGACTGGAAAATCAATATCACCCCAGCTCCGATAACCCAAAAACCTAACAGACCACACTTTAAACAAATTACAAAGACCGAACTGGGAGACTTTAACGAACAGCATTGGTTGCGTCAATTAACCAAACACTTTATTAAACACCGAACCGGACGCTTACAAATAGGAATAAACGACAATAGCTTCAGCACGTTAGAAAAGGTAAATATTCAACTCATGCTAAGGTTTCTAACAACTAGATTCCCTCAAATTAAATTAATATTTGGACAAGATCCGCCAGTAGACTACGATAACGAACAAAAACAAACGATACTACGCGAAAATCATAACGAATTAGTAGGACACTTAGGTATACACCGCACCGTGAAACGAATACAAGAGCACCATCACTGGACAAACCTAGAACAAGACGTTACAGAATTCATACAAAACTGCGAAACCTGCCAACGAGAAAAGCTAAATCGTATCAGGGCCAAGGAACAACCTATGATAACTGACACACCCCTTAATCCTAATGACAAAATCGCAATGGACATATTCGGACCTCTCACCAAAACCAAACGGGGCAATCAGTTTATCCTGTCTATCCAAGATCAATTAACCAAATATCTCATCCTCATACCCTTAAAAGACCAAACAGCCAACTCAATCATTAACGAACTTTTGGATCACTATGTGTACATATTTTCCGCACCAAAAAGTATTCTGACGGACATGGGACGAAATTTCGTATGTAAATTGATGGACACATTTGAAAGGGCTTTCAAAATCCGACACATAAAAACCACTTCTTTCCATCCACAATCTAACGGATCCCTTGAACGAACGCATGCCGTAGTAAAGGACCTTATTCGAACTTGTACGACCGACCGACAGAACGACTGGGATGAAAACTTAAAATTAATATGCATGGGATATAATACTTCAGTACACGAGACGACCGGACATACCCCATTCGAACTAACATTTGAACGACAAGCTAACATGCCATCCTCAATATCAACCACTCCTAGCCTAACCAGAGAACAATTGTTTAACCTCTGGAAAAATCGACACAACGCCTATATAGCTAAAGCAAGACGAGTTACCGAATCTAACAAAAAGCGATACCAGAGGGATCAAATGTGAAAAATTATTAAAACACAGACGATATTCCGAGTAAAAGATAAAGTATGGGTACATAACGATCACAAAACTAACAAGCTAGACCACGAATGGCTAGGACCTGCAGAAATCCTCTCATCCAATCCACCCACCTATCTTATCGAATATTCCAACGGTCACACGCAAAGAATCCACGGTAACAGGCTAAAACCCTACCTTTCAGGAAGAAGACCATAATATGGATCATCATAACACTCGAGGACATTAGAAGCGATCTAGAAGTAAAACCATTGAATTACGCCAACATATTCCTGGAACACATTGACAATTGCTATCTGTACAACGAACAAATAGATATCACCCTTATAGTAGGCCTTAACGATCCAATTGACCAAGTTAATAGATTACAACGCGTAATAGATTTAATAGACCGTCAATGTAAACCACCTTGCGCTTGCATACCAGAAATAAGCAGCCTAAAATTTAAGTACAGAAATCTTCAAAACCTGACTCGGCAACTCAAATTATTATTGCGTTATAAAAGCAAACGCGGATTGCTCAATGTCATAGGCTCAGTATCCAAAACTTTATTCGGAACTCTCGACGAAAACGATTTAGA
>NW_022885257.1:0-17756 GCF_011952205.1 Bombus bifarius
ACCGAATCTACCATATCAGAACTCCATATAAACATCGACGAAATTTTTAACACTGTTATGTTAGGGAAACAAGGAATCATAAACCCACAAGTTATAGAACCCGAACAATTCTTAAAAACACTTGACCAAATAACGAGACAAAACTTTATGACTAACCATATCGAACCATCAGTTCAAAACTTTCAACTAATTCTAGATCTAAGCAAACTAAAGGTATGGATAAGAGATAACAAACTTATATATACAATAACTGTGCCGCTTTTGGAAAACAATGAATGGAAAATAACTAAAATTTACCCGATACCTTCCAAACAAAACTCTGTATTCATTGCGCCTGTAATAGAAACTGATTTGATACTAACCGACTCAGAACAATACACCTTTGTCGATAGTCACTACTTAAACAAATATTGTAAACGAACGGCAATCATCCACATTTGTAAAAGAACTCAACCGAGTCACAATAGAATCAATTCACCTGAATGCAGATCAGAATTAATTACTAATCGACAGACGGTCAAAACTTGCCCGACTGCTGTCTTCAAGCTGGAAGAATTGACGTTCGTACCTTTGCAGACGGAAAACCATTATATTATTATTCCTGCGAAAAATGTACAAATCGACGTGTTATGTAAGACACATAAAATCCTAGAAATTAGACAACCAAGCTTAATTAGCAGTAAAACCGGGTGCATAATCACATACGATCATAATATTATGAAAATAGGAGGATCACATAAAAATATCTCTTACGAAACCAAATTTCAGAATAGCATATACAGCTTCGAAGAAACAGATGTTCCAATATTAGAGAAAATATTAGAAACAGCTCCAAAAGTAACTCACAATTTTAACCAATATAAAGCCAACCTCGACACATTACAAACACAAATCAGTACCCTGCAATTTGAGCGACGCATAAATTCATTGAAGGAATATGGCATATCCACACTACAAATATTAGGAATCATAGCCCTAGGACTAGGAACAATATATGTAATGTATAAATGTAAACTTTTCGAATGTCTACGCCGATCATTTCCTAAAAATGTACGTATCAAAATACTCTGCCCTACCGCTCGCGTAAACAGGATCGATCAAACATCAACAGTACCAAGGACGGTCACCTTCCAAAATATCACCGAAGACGAAGATGAGGGGATCATTCAACTTAGAAGCCCCACCAGAGCCTTACCCTTTAGCGGAGCAAAGCGAAGCTAAGGAGGGGGGAATGTCACGGTGGTCGTGAGAACGCAACGAAAGGATGGTTATGCCTCACATACCTTGGTCAGCAAAATGATGGCTAAGCAGTAATAGAAACCCTATGTGACCGGCATCCAGCGATAGCCCCTCCACAGGAGCCGGGTCCTTGATATAAAAAAGTACCACTCGAGTCGTTGTAAGAACATTCTTTTCTGTGCTGTTTGACCATTCTGTATTGTTACTCTGTCAGTGTTCAATAAATTTTCTAATAACAATCAAAATTTAAGTACGAATTTCTCACCTTGCGTGCGGAACGTGAAATTACCCCGAATCGACGTGACACTACCATAGAAAAGGAGTGTCTGGCAATTGTTTACAGCGCAATGCACTTCCGACCGTATCTTTACGGAAGAAAGTTTACTATCGTAACCGATCATAAACCTTTAGTGTGGATGTATTCTATCAAAGATCCTACTTCTAGAATTTGGAAATGGAAATTAAAATTATCGGACTTTGAATTTGATATTGTATACAAAGAAGGCAGAGCGAACGCAAACGCAGACGCATTATCTAGGAACCCTCCAGAAGTTTGTTTACCAATCAGAAAGAGAGAGGAAGTCTCACCGATTCGCTATCCTGTCCCAAAAAGATTCGAAATAGACACGTCAACGGAAGACTCTCCCGTATTCGAAGCCAAACCACGCGTCTTGCCTCAACCCAGTGATTCCAAAAACCAAGGAAAGGGTTTTACCCGAAAACATTTTACAATAGAAGAAACCTCCATAAAATATTTAGACCAAGCACTAACAGAAATCAACGTAAGTACAGACAGAGAAATAACCAATCGAGAAAAGGAAGACACGGACACGACAAGCGAAAAAGAAACCTCCACTGTAGTTCCAGAACTAATTCAACAACAAGAAAAGGACACGAGACCTACGATAATTGCGGAACTAAAAATTTCGGAAACCCGAGACTCAATTGCAAGAGTAAGTGACCATAAAGTAGTATTTATAGATATACACGGCAAACCGATAGATAAAGGAGCCTTAGAAATGAAGGAAACGGGAAAATTGCCTCGTTATGAAGATTTAATGTTAGAAAAAGCAAGATTGAATTACGATTCCGGAAAATACATTGTATCCCTACCGATAAAGGAAAATAGAAATATTCCAATAACACCAGACAATTTATTAAACTCGCTAAGATCTCTATTAGACGTAGTAAATGAAAAACAGTTAACTTCGTTTAGCATTAGCAAAGGAAACTTGGAGGAAATACCCTGGCGATATACAATCAGAAAATTAAAGGAAATATTTATGGAAAAAACCTTATCCATCACCATTTGCACTGGAGAAGTAATTACTCCACCTGTGGAAGCGCGGAACAACATAATACGAGAAAAACATGAATCAAGCGTAGCAGGACACAAAGGAATTACCAAAACTTATCAAAGAATACGACAACACTACTATTGGGAAAATATGAAAAAGGAAATTCAAGATTACGTAAGAACATGTAAGGAATGTCAATTAAAGAAACTCACAAGAATAAAAGCAAAACAACCAATGGTACTTACAGACACACCAGGTAAAGCATTCGATAAAATTAGTATGGATATTGTAGGACCATTACCAAAAACTCAAAAGGGAAATGAATATATATTAACCATCCAAGATTTATTAACAAAATACTCAATTGGGATTCCACTAGGAGGAATCTCTTCAGCCGAGATAGCGGACGCTTTTGTAAAGCGATTTATTTGTCGTTTCGGATCACCGAGAGCTATTCTCACTGATCAAGGAACGAACTTTACATCCTCACAAATGAAGAAAGTAGCAAAGAGATTCCGCATCAAACAATACACCACGACGGCATATCATCCACAAAGTAACGGTTCAATCGAAAGATCTCACCACGTACTGATTGAATATCTCAAATTATACATTGAAAATTCCAGAAATTGGGACGAATGGGTAGAATTAGCTATGTTTTCTTATAATACCTCTGTACACGAAGGAACGAAATTCTCCCCGCACGAATTAGTTTTTGGACATTTAGCCAGAGAACCTACTGGTGAAGTAATAATCGAAGAGAACATGGAACCAACATACGCAGAATATCTCGAAGACCTGTTCGATAAAATTAACACCGTACAACGAATGGCAAGAGAAAATTTAATAAAATCCAAACTAAGATCAAAAGAATATTACGACCGACGAATCAACCCCCAGGATTTTAAAGTAGGAGATTCGATATATTTACTAAAAGAACCCAGTAAAGGAAAATTCTCCGATCAATATACTGGACCATATAAAGTGCTAGAAATCCTGCAGAACCAAAACGTCAAGATTGAAGTAAAAGGGATTCCGCGAACAGTGCACTTAAACAAGCTAAAACTAGCGCATAATCGAAATAAACAATGAATAAAGTGATTTCAGTGGGCAACGTAGTGCAGTAGTGTATGTTGTAGTGCTGTTCGTCGAATAATACAGATATCGAACACCTAAAAGGAAAAAGGGAAAATTATTATATGTGTTTCAATTATTGCTTAAATATAAAACGTGTTAACTCAATGAACAATTAACTAGTGAAAGTGAAAGTTACCTTGTGAACAAGTGATCAACATACAAGAAAGTGTACGTGCAAGTATAGGTTATGGATCGTTGTTCGTGGAACATAATGTACGACAGCTACCTAAAATAAGTGAATAAATTAGTCTCAATTGTCTCAGTGCAAAATACGAGGTTACTAAGTGTTATAACTATATTGTGGATAAATCAAAAGGAAGTGTGACACTGTTCGTCGAATAATACAGATAGCGAAAACCTAAAAAAGAAAAAAAAAAGGAAAATTATCATGTGTACTCCAATTATTGTTTGAATATACAACGTGTTGATTCAATAAAATTAAAAGAGTGAAAGTGAAAGTTACCTTGTGAACAAGTAATCATCATACGAGAAGGTTTACGTGCAAAATAGGTTATGGATCTCTGTTTGCGAAACACCATGTACAACAGCCAGCTGAAAATTAAATGAACCAATTAACTTCAATTGCCTTAATGCAAAATACAACAGTACTAAATGTTATAACAATACTGTGGAAGCATTGCACTGTTCATCGAACAACACAGATGGCGGAAACCTGAAAAGAAAAGAAGTTTATTACAAGTGCTCCAATTACTGTTTGAATGTGAAACGAGCTAGTTCAACGAATAACTAAAACGGTGAAAGTGCAACTTACCTCATGAACAATTAATCACCATACAAGGAAGCGTACATGCATGAATTTCGCAGACTAACAAGAAGAAATAAAATAGTTGATAAAGTATAGAAAGCGGTTAGAAAATAATCAAGATAGATTAATTGAGAGTTAGTAATAAATGTAACCGGAGTAAAGGGATATTTGGTTATGTATTAATCTACGTAGTATTGTGATGTTAATTTGTAATGCACAATAGTGGTCGCACATACAATGCATTATATATATATATATTAAATTAAATAAATTAAACACCACCTTTATGACCACAGATATAAGACGATTGAAGGCAGCCGTAGTAGAAGGCAGCCGTAGTAAGTATCCAAGGCATATCAAAGAATCGGATGATGTTGCGGGAACGATCCAGGTAGGTGATGCAGCAACGAAAGAGTAGAATCTGAAGAATTACAGACAATGTTAATCTAACAAGTAGATTTTAATCACTAATAAAGAAACCAATTCATATCATACACAAAATAATAGCAAATAGCAAGTACATGCAGTAATAAATTAATAGGGAAAATAAGAAAGGTTAATAAACACAGGAAGAGGTTAGAAATTAATCAAGATAGACTAACTAAATATTAACAACATGACTGAACTCGGTGCAAAAGAATAAAGTTACGCTACACAAAATATCTGGTAACACAATACACAAAAAACATTAACTAAATTAAACAAGACTTATATAAATGCAAGTCACGTATAATCAAAACAATGACTATCGAAATTCGATAACAATACAATCCATGCTATCACATTAAGGTAGCACACGGTATTGACACACACAATATCATGAAACACAAAACAATATTACAAAAACATTACTAAGTAAAATTATAGTGATTAACAATTAATTAACTATTTCAACGACACGCTACTGTTGACATTAAACCAACGCCATACCAAAGATACACGCGAGCGGCCATGTTGAAAAATTCGTCGCGCTCACATACAAATAATAGCCAATAGAATGTAATACAGCATCATAATAGTAATGTTAGGTACTAATAAAAAAAAAAACAACAACAAAAAAAAGGGGAGAGAGTTAAGGAAAATACATATAATAAATAACAACTAACATAATCATAACATATTATATATATTATATTATATACAGAGATACAGTATTCATACAAGGAACAGGTCCGAATGAAACATATATATATAAAAAAAAAAAGAAAAAAAAATATATAATATATATATATTAACTATTTTTGTATGTGTGTATAGAACTGATGGCGAATTCATCAACCATTCTCTGAACGACGGATGGAAGAACATGTAGATGTTGTCCAGACGTTTCACGAGGAATCCAGAGAGCATTTTGAATCTCTGCAGAAAATCCTTCCATGCATGTTCGTTTACAAAAATCTGACAGACATCGAAAGAATTTTTTTTTTAGTCCAAGGAATAGCAATCCGTACCGTAGAACTGTAAAGCACCTGTACGCCACTCACGAAACCAAATACTTTCGCTATCCACCTGTAAACAAATGACATTTATAACTGTGCATATAACTTTCACCTAATGTTTAACAATATATACATACACGCATGTTGTAAAGTAGGCGATATCTATTGATAATCTAAGTGACTCGTAAAATAAGTCGTCATATTTACCATTGCACGCACATATATATATATATATATATATATATATATATATATGTCGGAGATGAAAGGAAAGCCGAAGCCCTTCCTTGGAAATTTTGGGAACATCCTCTAGTACCTTAGCCTAGATTTTATTATAGTTGTAATTGTTTAAGATTTGTAATAAGCGAGATTGGGTTCGAGGTGACAATCGGTCGCTGAACGTAGCCACGGTCACGGGATGGATGTTTTATCTAACGGAGGTCTGGAGTGGTTGTATGTGTTTTCCGAGAAGTGTGGTTGTGGCGGCATGCGGCCTCGAGAGCGGGCCGAGCCACGTGTGATGTTGCCTCGGAGGTGCCGATGCAATGGGACATACATTGTATTTAGTAACCAAAACTCCAGGCAGAAACTGCCTAGCAACGGCGTTTGGAACTCTCTCGATGCTTCCAACGAGTGTGCCTAGCAACGGCGTTTGGAACCTTCTCGATGCTTCCAAACGGGGATAGAAAACAAAATGCAATCGTACAGGGAGAAAAATCTCCACGAGGCTGGCATTCTTGCGATTGCCTTGGAGAGTGATACATCGAGCATTTTCGACGATCGCATTTGCGTCTAAGTTAGTTTCGCTTAGTAAGGAGTTATCCCGGTGACCGTGGATTCGTTTGAACTCAAACATTGCTAATAGTATTATTTAATTTAATTATTCGTAGATCGTATTATTCATTAGGCTTAGTGTTTGTTAGACTTATTATTAGTTGTACTTATTATTTGTTAAGCTTAGTGATAGACCTGTATATACGTGTAAATAAAATCTCGGCTTTGTGAAACGATGGCTAGTCCACATGAAGAGTCGTCGCGCGGCCACAATTCGAATCCTGATCCGACATCAGAAGTGGGATCAGTACCGTTTAAAGTGCTACAAGAGCAAATGGACCTTATGCGCGAGTTAATTCAGACGCTAGCGCACAAACCGGGGGAGCAACGACCGAGTACGGAATCTAAGGATGCAACGTTACCACGTTTTGACCCCGAAGGCGCGGGCGCCGATCCATCCGCGTGGTGCTCTCATGCTGATCTGATTTTGAAAGACCACCCGATGCAAGAGAGTGCGTTACTTTCCGCTCTAAATCGCGCCCTAAGGGGTTCTGCTGCGCATTGGCTTTCACAAATGGTGCGCGGTGGAAAGCTTACCTGGCCAACGTTTAAGGAACAATTTCTTTCGCGTTTTGGTGGCAGAGAGACAGCCGCTTCGGCGTTAATAAGGATATCCAGAGAACGACCGTCGGAGACTGAATCCCCGGGAGCGTACGGTAGTCGCCTCCGCTCCATGCTGCAGATGAAGTTGCAAGATCTAACGATGCCCGAAGTGATCAATGCCCTCGCCCTTTATATACTGAGTTCACAAGATCGACGCTTTCGGCGACTAACGCTCGCGAATAATATCAGGACGGAGGATGAATTTCATGATGAAATGAGGATTCTCCCTTACAACGATCAGCCGACACTTTCGCCAAGAAATTCACTAACGGAACCTGAAGCTAAACGAAGTAGGCTATCAGTTCCTCGGATTAAGTGCTACCGCTGTGGCGCTCACGGACATAGGAGAACGGAGTGTCGCCTGCAAACACAAACGGGGAAGGAGCAGGATATACGAAACCCGAAGGAAAAACGACCAGCCGCATCGTCGAAGGTGACCTGCTTCAAATGCCACGAGGAGGGACATATCGCGCCTAATTGCCCATCATCGCGGAAAAGAAACTACGATTCCATTGACGAACGCCGGATCGACTCCTGTGTAGTGGAAGCTCCGGCTGGTAGATTAAGCCATCTGGGTGAGTCGTATCCATTTTACTTTGATTCTGGGGCCGAGTGTTCGTTAATCAAAGAGTCCCTAGCCTCGAAATTTTCGGGTAAAAGAATAACCGATGTGGTAGTGATGCGGGGGATCGGGAATACTTGTACTAAGAGTACACTTCAGATTTTGTCCACTGTTTGTATTAACGGTCTTACATTGGAGATAGTTTTTCATGTCCTTGCTGACGATTACCTAAAATACGACATCATGATTGGTCGCGAGATTTTGAGCCAGGGATTCGAAGTAAATATCACGCAAAATAGCCTCGTTATTTGTAAAACAAAGGTCGTTAACGCTTGTGGTAAAGTCGCGGAAGATGCGGTCAATATTAACGAGGTTGACACTGATGTGATCGGTAACGATAAAGATCGATTAATCTCTGTTCTCGAAAAATTTAAAGAATCATTCATTACGGGTTTCCCGCGTACTCGCGTCAGTACGGGCCAGTTGGAAATACGGCTAATCGATCCCAACGTCACCGTGCAGAGAAGCCCTTACAGGCTTAGCGAGGAAGAGCGAAGAATAGTACGCGAGAGAATAGACGAATTAATTAAAGCACAAATTGTAAAACCTAGTAATTCGCCGTTCGCGAGCCCTATGATACTCGTGAAGAAGAAGGACGGCTCAGACAGATTGTGTGTAGACTTTCGAGCGCTGAATAAAAATACGGTCGCGGATCGGTATCCCTTACCCCTTATTGCTGACCAAATCGCGAGATTGCAGAGTGCGAGATACTTCATTAGCCTGGACATGGCTAGCGGATTTCACCAGATTCCCATTCACCCTAACTCGACGGAATATACTGCGTTCGTTACCCCCGACGGTCAATACGAATACGTGACGATGCCGTTTGGGTTGAAAAATGCACCAGCCGTTTTCCAGAGAGCCATTTTCAAGGCCTTAGGCGACCTCGCTTATTCGTATGTCGTTGTTTATTTGGACGACGTTCTAATAATCGCCGACTCAATAGATCAAGCTCTAGAAAGGTTGCACACTGTACTAAACACTCTCGTAAACGCCGGATTTTCTTTCAATTTCGCTAAATGTTCTTTTCTGAAGACGTCGGTACTTTATTTGGGATATGTAATTCGTAACGGAGAAGTTCGTCCAAACCCGGGAAAAATACAAGCTTTGAATTCTTTACCTGCACCGTCGACCGTCACACAGCTTAGGCAGTTTATAGGTTTGGCCTCTTACTTCCGAAAATTTATTCCTAAATTTTCACAAGTGATGAAACCCTTGTACGCACTCACTTCTAGTAACAAGCACATAACTTGGACGGACAGGCACGAAAAGATAAGACAACAGATAATTTCCGTTCTGACCGACGCGCCGGTGTTAATGATATTTGATCCCAATCGTCCCATAGAGCTACATACCGACGCTAGTTCGGAGGGGTATGGAGCTATTTTAATGCATAGAGTCGAAAAGGAAAACAGAGTCATCGAATATTATAGTAAAAGGACCAGTCCCGCGGAATCTAGGTATCATTCGTACGAACTGGAGACACTAGCAGTAGTAAGCGCCGTCAAGCATTTCCGACACTACTTACATGGACGGAAATTCTTAGTAGTTACCGACTGTAATTCTTTGAAAGCCTCCAGCAACAAAGTAAACTTAAACGACCGGGTTTATAGGTGGTGGGCTTATTTGCAAACATTAGATTTTGACATCATGTATCGAGAGGGTAAACGAATGGCCCACGTGGATTTCTTTTCGCGAAACCCCGTAGACTTGAATCGCCGTATGATAGACAAGGTCGCAGAGAAAGAGATTAATCTGGCCGAGATCTCCGAAGATTGGCTATTAGCGGAACAACGTCGCGATCCGCAAATCTCCGAAATCGTTAATAAATTACAGAACGAAGAGCTCGCGGAAGATATCGCGACTACCTACGAACTGCGATCCTGTACACTTTACCGTAAAATACAACGAAAGGGCAGAACCCTTTGCTTACCCATTGTTCCGAGAGGTTTTAGATGGTCCGTCATCAACCATGTGCATCAGTCAATTATGCACTTAGGATGGGATAAAACGCTCGAGAAGCTCTATGAGTATTATTGGTTCGAGGGAATGGCGAAGTATGTTCGCAAATTTGTCGAGAACTGCCATGCTTGTAGAGTTTCGAAGGCTAGTTCAGGTAAAATACAGGCTGAACTGCATCCTATACCTAAGACCGGCATACCGTGGCATACGGTGCACATGGACATAACGGGCAAGCTGAGTGGCAAGAATGACTCGAAAGAGTATGTCGTCGTCTTGATCGATGCCTTTACGAAATTCGTGCACTTACATCACACACGCAAATTGGATTCGCTTAGCGTTATCAAGGCACTTAAGTCCGCCGTGTTTTTGTTCGGTAGTCCCTGTCGGATAATAGCAGATCAGGGTAGATGTTTTACGGGCCGGGAATTTCAAGAATTCTGTGCAAGCAAACAAATCAAAGTTCATTTGATCGCGACCGGTGCAAGTAGGGCCAATGGGCAAGTAGAACGTGTTATGAGCACGTTAAAAAATATGTTCACAACGGTAGAAACGACCGGGCGTTCATGGCAAGACGCGATCGGGGAGATGCAATTGGCTTTGAATTGCACCATCAACCGCGTAACCAAATCGAGTCCTTTAGAGTTATTGATTGGTAGAGCAGCAAGACCGTATGACTTATTACTACCTGATAACATCGAGGAAAAAGAAATAGATATCTCCAGTGTAAGACAACAGGCAATAAAAGAGATGGAAACTAGTGCTAGGTATGACAAAGAGAGATTCGATAAAACCAAAGCTAAAGTAGTTAGGTTTAATCCTGGTGATTTGGTACTACGCCAAAATGAAGAAAGGAACCAGACAAAATTGGATCCAAAATTCAGGGGTCCGTTTGTGATATCGGAGGTCCTGGAAGGAGACCGATATACCTTGAAAACACTGGATGGGAAAAGGTTATACAAGTACAGTCATGACAGGTTAAGGAAAATGCCGGATAGTTGCATTCCTGCGGAGTTGGATGTCTGTTGTGATGACGAGAACAGTGACCATGGCGATGTGAGTACCCCGATCCCAGAGGATCGTAGAATTATATGAGCCCAGGTGCGGCCATGGGATGGAGTTCAGTGCGGTCAGGCACTGGAAGTGACGATGTCACGAAGCTGGGAGCCGGTTTAGTACCGACAGCGACAATGTCACGAAGCTGGGAGCCGGTTTAGTACCGACAGCGACAATGCCACGAGGTTGGAGCTGGTTTAGTACCGATAGCGACAATGTCACGAGGTTGGAGCTGGTCTAGTACCGACAGCGACAATGTCACGAGGCTGGAGGCGGTCTAGTGTTGACAGCGATCGTGTTACGAAGCTGGTTATGTAACGAACTTTGAGAGTATGTGCGATTCGAAGGATGAGACCCATTTGGGTGTGAAATCGAGAATGGTCCGTCATGTCATTACGACCCGACTGAAAGCACGCAGAATGCAACTGGCACTTTGAATGCTAATCACAATGATACAAATCTTGTTTCCTTTTGTTATGTTGACGAAGGTACACCCGAGGACGTGTGATAGTCAGGATAGCCGTGTCGGAGATGAAAGGAAAGCCGAAGCCTTTCCTTGGAAATTTTGGGAACATCCTCTAGTACCTTAGCCTAGATTTTATTATAGTTGTAATTGCTTAAGATTTGTAATAAGCGAGATTGGGTTCGAGGTGACAATCGGTCGCTGAACGTAACCACGGTCACGGGATGGATGTTTTATCTAACGGAGGTCTGGAGTGGTTGTATGTGTTTTCCGAGAAATGTGGTTGTGGCGGCATGCGGCCTCGAGAGCGGGCCTAGACACGTGTGATGTTGCCTCGGAGGTGCCGATGCAATGGGACATACGTTGTATTAGTAATCAAAACTCCAGACAGAAACTGCCTAGCAACGGCGTTTGGAACTTTCTCGATGCTTCCAACGAGTGTGCCTAGCAACGGCGTTTGGAACCTTCTCGATGCTTCCAAACGGGTATAGAAAACAAAATGCAATCGTACAGGGAGAAAAATCTCCACGAGGCTGGCATTCTTGCGATTGCCTTGGAGAGTGATACATCGAGCGTTTTCGACGATCGCATTTGCGTCCAAGTTAGTTTCGCTTAGTAAGGAGTTATCCCGGTGACCGTGGATTCGTTTGAACTCAAACATTGCTAATAGTATTATTTAATTTAATTATTCGTAGATCGTATTATTCATTAGGCTTAGTGTTTGTTAGACTTATTATTAGTTGTACTTATTATTTGTTGAGCTTAGTGATAGACCTGTATATACGTGTAAATAAAATCTCGGCTTTGTGAAACGATGGCTAGTCCACACGAAGAGTCGTCGCGCGCCCAAAATTCGAATCGTGATCCGACATATATAATTAGTAATAATTAATTATAGTATATTTTACGTGCTTATAATAACTGGAATTTTTATTCAATTTATTCTTGTATATATGTCGGAGAAGCTTCAGGAATAGGGTCGTGGGCGTTTGATAAATACTCATTGGAATTGGCCATCGTTGGGTTATAACGAAGGTACGGTCTGTTAATACGAGTATGGATACTACCGACTCGACAATCAACCGCGGCGGTTGGACACTCGCGATACTAGTGATGTTGGTCTTATGTTCAATAACGAATCCGCGGTCAACGGGATGATAGATGTACGTGCTCACAAAAATTTAAGTCGGACTCTTTGCGAAAACGTGGAATATCCGCCGAGCGTACAGACACTAAGTAACTCGCTAATACGACCTCACGAGAGAATGACTATCCGTCGCGATGATGCTGCAGAGGAAAGCTATGATGGAGTGTGTCTGAGGACACGAGATCATCGGATTCGTCGAGAATAGCCTTCGTTCAGAAGGCGAGGGAATTTGGCGTTGCTGCTAATTGGTCAATCTCCATATCGGTGGTTAGAGAAAGATGCTAGCCACCCTCGAGGAAAAGTTGCTAGTGGGAGACGCCGTTCGTTGAAAAATAGGTCTCTCCTATCTTCCCGTAGCTAGGACAAAGACTGTTTGTTTGAAGGACTTTAGTCAACTAAATTCTAAGATTTATGACGGGCTTTCAGGCTAGCTGAACATGTACTGCGGAGATGCATCGATATCTGGCAATCATCTTGCTCGAAGAATAGGGTCTGCGTGTGGCAAGCCACGGGACAGAAACCGTAGGAATGTTTACTCTCCCGTGCTGCCACAAATATTTCTTTTCAGGAGAGCTATAGAATTACTCCATACCTTTGTTAGACAAAGCGTTCATCCCGTGACCGCGGCTACGTTCGGCGACTGGCTGTCGCCTCGAGCCCAAGCTCATTATCACAACTCGCGAACAGTTACAATCGCATTGAATAACTACAATTGTTTAATTACAGCTATAGTAGACTCTAGATTACAATGTTGCGGGATTATCCAAAATTCCAAAGGCTCCGGTGTTCTTTCATCTCCGACATATATAAACATTACTTTCCGAAAAACATCTGTCGTACCATATTGAACTATTACAACATTCTCAAAAAGTATAGAAGACTTTTTTTCAGTAATTTTAAACATTCGGAAACCGTTTGTTATAAACTGTTGAAAACACTATCACAGCTTTTTTAAAAGCTCTGTAAACATGTAAAAGCTTAAAAAATATTACTTTCGGGCATTCGGAAAATGTTCTGAATGTTGACACAATATGTTTTCAGGACATCCCATTTCAAAAATGGAACCTTCTTACGACATTTAGAGAGCGTAACGAGGATATACAGGTGGCATAAACCTTCTCCGAACATTCTCCCAATGTTCAGCACAGAACGTTCGGCACGGATGTCTTTCGTACATACATAAAATATCTTGGTGCTGTTTGGGCTAGCGATATTCTTTGGGTGAGTATCTACGCTTTTCTGCTATTTCGCGAGGTGACCACCTTTACATAGAAAGCACATGAGATTCTCCGTTGGTAAGTAAACACAGTAAATCATTTTAGCTCGTGTGTTTCCAGTAACTTTGGAACCTCTTCAGATTGAATATACCTTTGCTTTCGAAAATTTAATATACGATTGAAGTTAGGATCACTCATTCTTTCTCGCATAAATGTTATTTACGAGATTGATCGAAGACTTAGTTTAAGTAATCAGCGATTTTCCCAAATCGAGGGATTTTCACTAGTTTTTAACATACCCCTCACCCCTTCTGTTGCACGAATGTGCTGCAGACTAATCACGCAAACGATAAATTCGTTCAATACAAAGAACTCGCGCTTGTTCGTAACGAGAAGCTACAAAGAAACATTAAAAAATCTCGAACTATTACGCATCGAATTGACAAGTCCACATGCTTAACATACTCGATACGCGTAGCCGACACGTGTAGTCCCGGTGGTTCACCCAAATACGTCCAACCAAAACGACGTGGCAAACACTCACTCTGCCGCTCAACAGATAAATTTCGACAGAAACGCTAGTTTAGAATTGCACATCGGTTACGTCGTTACGTCTGAGCGTAAAGTCTTTTGTAAGAGCGCATGCACGAGCTTCATACGAAGAATAAAAACGTCAAGGTATCCGGTTCTGGTTTAAGAGAGAGTCGTTCCTCGATGACATCGTCTGCGTTTTCGGCCTCTTGACTCCAGAAGCTTAGTTGGGGCGTTTTGTTGTAATTATCGAACTCGTTACCACATCGTAGTCAGTATCGATTGATGTTGTCTAACTCCTCCATACGAAACTTTTCTCCAAAATCTGCCGTGCATCGACACACTGTTGAACTCGATCTGATCGCTTTCGATGCAGCTTCTGTTACCGTAACTTCTGAAAATCAAGGAAAAAATAGTTTAATACAAAGCGACGTTAACGAGGTGGGCTTGTGTTTTCACTCAGCTAGTTTGCAAGCAAACCGTTGAGAGAGATTCAATACCTACTCTTTGCAAAGGATAGTTTAAGATATCCAGTTCAAACTTGAATCTGTAGTGTTTGCCGAAGACAATGAAATAGACCCCACATTTTGTGATTCTGTTGGTATTTCGATTAGCGGCATCTTTTCTCTTACAATTGGATTCTCAGAAAAGATTTTTGACACAATATAAGGAAAAAGGTTATTATACACAAGTAACATTTCAAATAGAATTAAGAATGAGGCACTCGTATCGCAATGGATTTCACACGAAGCAACGGACTTATGCGTATCATTTATCGTGCCTTTACCGTTGATCTTTAGTCAACTGGGACCTTACACATACGCGTTATGGGTATATGTAGCTTGGAGCACGCGGGGTTGTTCATTTAACATGGAACCAGCGCTCGCAAGAACATATCAGGATGGCAACAGTGTGACATATATGGTTGACTACAATCTAATGTCACTCGTTACCTAGTTATTGCTAGAAGTATAATTAGTCGATAACAATAAGAAGAAAACGATCGCTGAAAAAACGACGTTTTTATGTCGAAATTGCTTCGAAAAAAGCAAGTGTAGTTCTGTTCCCATATACAACTGAATCTTTTTTTTGATAACTGATAACTTGCATTATGCTTACTTGAAATTTATTACAACGGCAAGAACACACAGCTTCTCCGACACAGCTGCAAGCGAAACGGTATTTTGACACGCCAACAGCAATTAATAGAAAAAGAGAGAAGAGTTTGCGAGGAGCAGCGCGCCTTCGATCAGGAACGGTAACAATTCGGAAAGGAAGTGGCAGAAAGGCAAAACGCGCTAATGGATGTGGAACAAATGCGCAACGAATTATATTGGGCATTTATATTGGCCGCATTTGTATGCGCAACTATATTGGCCGAGTAATTACGAGTGAAAATGAATTACGAATTCCTTGCGTCAGAATTCCTCATCGTTACCGAATTTTCGCGAAAATCCGCGTTAACGGCGAAAACCGGATTCAATCTATTAAGAGAAAACTTAATGACGAAATAACCAGTCGCATTAGGTTTCCAAGTTCGCTGCCTTTTCCCTCATCCTCACAAGTAGGGAGGGATTCCGCGGAAATCGATTCCATTTCCTAGAATTGAAGGATGGTTATGTTAAGCGTACCGGGCGTCCTACAAAAACTCACTACCAGTTGCCTGGGAAGGATTCAGCCGAACATGGTATTCTACACTGTTAAAACGACGCCTCTACTCCGCCATAGTCATTCCGACTATCAATGATCCGATATGACGATTCGATGCAAAGTTTGGGTCCGCAAGATCACTTCCCTCAAACGACAATAATCCGCTATCTTTATAATTAACACGATGGTCGAAAACATCGGTTTTAATATTAACATAGTATCATAATAATACTGGCATATTCACATGCCGTTCGTAACGAGAAACGACCATATTCCTTAACACGCTGACGCCAGCGTGCGCCATCGGCGGGTCACACGTGTCTGTCCCGAGGACGGCGATGGGTCACACATGTATTTCACAAAATAGCTAGTGACCTAGCGTAGCCCCACAAAGCAGGCAGTAAATAGTGAATCAATCGACGTCTTATTAACGTCCATCGAGACATTCGTCGTCGAAGTGGAGGTGACCAGAGGTGACCAAATCTTGTTTTTCCTTCTTTTCCGCCGGTGATGAAATCAGAACGAATTCTTTGCTCGCAACTTTTCCTTTTTTATAAAAATGGCCCTGCCTGGCTTCTGTGGTATTTTCTATCACTGTCCTCTAATGCAACAACGAATGATGTCTTGCACCACATACGCGATAGGTCTGCTTGCCTGTACATTTTCTCTAATATTGTAACGGTTCACGAAATAGTCAATACAGGGCTGCCCCGTTTTGGCAACGAAGAAGGAAACGCTTTAAAAACAATAAACGAAGCTACCAGGTGACATGTACGATAAACCGGACATAATTGTGCTCGTGGTGTTTCTCCAGCGTTTCTGCTGGTTTTTTGACAGTGAAAGATCCTTCGCTTTTTTTTATCAACAACAACTCTTCTAGTTATTCGCACGTCAGATATTCCGTAGCTTCCACGCACATTTATTCCTCATCTAACTCTGCGTCAATAAGTGAATTAAGATCGACTTGCCTCGTTCACTTTACAATCAAAGCTGTGCAATGAAGCTGGCGTTTGTTTGAACTTAGTGTAATCAGCCTGAACAGCTTGTACAGCTTAACAGCGAAGAAAGCAAGACTCCTTCGTTTTCATATTTTTCCTTCAACGTTTTCCATGCGATTTTAAAGTTATTGTCACACTGATGTCAGACGCTATCGCACATGTTTCATTCTCGGGAGACGTAATCAAATACTGTAAATGCATTTTGTTCTTTATATATTCGTACTCTATCATTGGCGTTTCGAGTAAATCCGCGAAGTGTTTGCAGTTATCAAACTCTTCGCGAAATTTCGACAGTCTTTGAAATGGAAACTTTATCGGATTATGTGACTTATCGGATTTGTTATTGGCATACTAAAGTATGGCATAAGTACTCCCTGTGGGCAACTTCTCTGCGATATAGTTTTGTTTCGTTTACAACCTCTTTGATATCAGCAGGAGAGAGGATAATCAGCTTCATTATGGCTAGTCTTGGCCTAAGAGATCCACCCTGGACCTCTACATAGGGAGCCGAGAGTTTCTTGCTTTTTCTCCTTGAGGTTGGGCAGCATTTTACTCAACTGTTTGAGTTGAAATTTCCCTGTGGAGAATTTAATGCAAAAGAAATAATGTCATTTGAGAATCCCACTGTCTTTCCAAATTCGGGATGATTTACACTTACACGAAGGACAATGAATATGCTGCGTTGATTCCATGTGATGAACAAAATAATGGGAATCTTTATCCAGATAATACAGAATGAAGTTGAATGAAAAAAGAATGAATAAAGAACGAACATGATTGTGCAATATAATGAACAA
>NW_022885258.1:0-24291 GCF_011952205.1 Bombus bifarius
AAACGGAGAGCGCTTTAAAAAGCTGGCGAACCGTGTGTTACCACAACGAGACACGCGGTGCTATTTGTCGCTTTAAATTGTGTCGCAACTCGTTTTTGAGATCTTTGCCAGGGACGCGTTAAAACACGCTGCAAATATATTTCTGGCTTTTCTGGGGTTTAACTGAAATATGACAAATAACGTTGTAAAACATATGTACTTATGACTTACAGAGTAATTGAGTGTACAAAATATAATAGCCAGCGATTTAGGGCTTTAAAAGATCAAAAGAAAAGAAAAGAAAAGAAAAGAAGAAAGATAATATGTTGCGGCAGTTTAAGTCGATCTAAGAAAATAGATAACGGGAGGGGGGGAGGGCAAAGCTAGTTAATCTGGAAAGAATCCAAGCGTCAATTTCAAGCATTTACAGAGAATCAAGCGGGCTGATTAAGGTCGTGAGTTGAGCAATTATCCCGCGTTAGGTTCAATCAGGTTAGTCCCACGCGAAATTGATCCAACCATGCGAAAACGAGTGTATTCTGATTTCTGTTGCAGATACTTCTGGCTATTGCAGTACTTACGTCACTGCAAAACTTCTTTTCTGATCCGCATCTGATCGCATCTGATCTGATTACAACTAAGAAGATGTATTGTTGGAGATTTTTTTTGAAAGTAATCATAATTGCGGTCTCCGTACCGCCTGTCCCTCTTTACGCTTTTCCGTTAAAGAATGGTAAGTTGATACTGATTAATTATGCGATCGAAATCCTATATAATGGCTACAAAAAATATTTGCATCATTATTCTCGTTTCCTAATGAATCGCTGTTTTAATCAAGTTTTATATTGCATCAAATTTCTGTAGTTACACGAAAGTACTAAATTATAGAAAACTTGATATGCACGGATTTAATTAACTGATAAAGTAGTCAATATATAGGCATTATTATTTATTATATTATATATTATAGGCATTATATATTAGTAATGTATATATACACTTTTGAATTTTAGCCTTCTATTATTCTTATATCCTTTAAACGTCATTTCAAGCTACAAGCGACTTTAACTCAAATAGCTCGATTTCAAGTTCTAACGTATACTGTAAAGCACACTTGCGAAGTGAAACAGTAAACACGATATGAAAACTCTCCCTCCAGTAAGAAATCGAATATCCAATTTCAATCGTGCTTCATCGATGAAGCATCAATGCTACGTAGAAGCATCGTGGCAGCCGCAATGCGGATCCGTTGAACAAAAATTTCCTGGCACGATCGTTTTCGTAACGCTATTAGCCGTTTCAGTATCAGGGATGTTTTAAAAATCCGTATCGGATTGTACCATGAAGCGCAATAGCGCTTCGTTTATTTATTTACGAGAAGTGCCGATCAACTCGATTGCACTGCTCTTTTTTTTGTCGAAACATACCGTTCAACGCGTTCACGCTTCACTTCATCAGCTATATCAGAAACGTTACACTAAAGAGTCAAAAGGTTGCCAAATATTCGTGCTTTACCTTTTGTTTGTGTGACGTTCTGTAATTGGTTTTTCAATTCAAGAGGTAATTTATACATTAGTTTTTTCTTTATTTGGTTTACGATTATTTGAAAGAAAAGTAATTACGAGAGGAAACTCTGATAGACTAGCGACAAGCTACGTTCGGAACCGAGCGCGTTGTGAATTGACAATCGTAACCAAACATCGCGACACAGTTCACCACACTACGCGTACAGCATGATCACGCTGAGTGGCGTTGAAACGGTTAACGTAACTGCGCGTACGACCGTCGAATGGCAAAGATATTCAAGCTGAGAATCGTTTTCAGATGCTACAAACAGCAGCTGTGTTGACTTTCATGGAGAAACCATTCGACATGCTCTTACGCTTGAGGACGGACTTTCGGTTTGCAGTTACTGCATCTGCTATAATTCGAGGCCGGACTGGTGCACGTCGATCGTATGCCACCCGCCCGAAGTGAGTATATGCTCATTACTTAAACACTTAACACAACCAGAGAGAAACTAAAGCACACCGTTAACGCTTGCACGCTGGTCGTTAAAGCACATGCTACGCGAATAGGGTACACAGCGATTCATCTAACTTGCCTTGAATTACTTTTACAAAGAGAAACATGGACAGGAATAATTTTTTGTTACGAGTCGTTTAATTTATTCGTTCGTTAGAACGATTGGTCTGACAAATTCAAAGTCTTGTTCCGTATAAATATTTTTAAACAAGCACGTCATAAGCTTTGTATATTTTTTTTATCGCAACGAAACTGTTCAGAGAAATGTTGAAATTATTAATTACAAAAGAAGACATTTACGTTGTAAAAATGTTAGCGAAAACATTTGTGAAAAAGTTACTTTGTTATAAATTCTACAAAAAGAAATATTGAAAATCACGCCCCATTTATTCAGTTGCACGTATGAAAAGTATTTTGCATTCGCGCAAAAAAATCCCTTAAGGATACATATTTTATAATAATTGGAGTGTCAAAGTTATTACGCGGATTGGCGTACCTTAACCACGTGCCTTTTAATGAAACTAGGTTATTCATTTGTTATTCGTTCCTAACTTTCAACTTTATGATTTTTGCGGAATAAAATTTTATATTCCGGTTCAGTTTATAAATGATTCATTTAGAATTTAATAAAATTAGAGTTACAGCAGTGCAATTTAATAAAGAACAAATAATCATTTGTACTTTATTAAAATGTTCTTTTAGCGTCTCGTTTTAATATTTCTCTAATAATATTTTGTTAACCGTTATATTTAAATGAAGGTTTTCAAAGCAGAGACGTACTTTAACGTAGGAAATGGACGTACATTTATAATGAGAATTCAGAAGCAAAAATATTTCATACAAAAATAAATATTCCCCATGTGTAAATAGCTACGTTATGACTTTTATATGTATCTAACGTTTTTCCATGCAAGGTAACGTATATTTGCTTCTTCGCTTCTTCGCTTCTGAGTAGTAAAACCTGGCATTCATGCGGCTGATAGGTAGTTACGCGCTGACAACGAAAAACATAAAATGAATAAAAAGCATGAGCCATCCTATAAAAAAAATAAAGCTGCTTTTATCTTTCATTACATATTCGTCAGAATATTGTTAATAAATATTTAAGTTCAGATTTCATAAATTATGAATTTAAATAATGATTTAAATAGATGCATAGGATTGGACATTTATTTATATATGTATCTGTGAACGCTTTTTGACATAAAATTTTTATAACGACTAAAATGACATATTCCGATATTAAATTAATTTGATGAGAATAAAAACTGAATTTTTTAAACGAGATTTTGTATGAAGTTACATTTATTGGGAGAAATTCATTCTTTTATAATATGATAAAACGAGACTCATAGTCTGTATAAATCATTTCATGGAATATTATGTGTATGTACATGTGTTCTACGCTTTTATTATAAAAATGCTAAATGAACATAACGATCAAATGCATCGACAAATGCATTGAACATATCGATTGTTATTTTGAAAAATTGATTATCTTTTATTTGTTTCGAACTACAAATTGATTGAGACATTCGTGTTTGCTAAATTGCGAATTTAACGCAATGAAGTCGTCTGAATCCCTTGCTAGCATGTAAATATAGCGTCGAATTAACAGGTCAATTACTTGAGGTTGGAACTGAAAGAAAGAGAAAGATGGAGGAGGTCTTGCCTTTGAATGCTGGACACTTCTAAAGCCCACAGTTCGCTGAAATTGCCAGAGAATTCAATTAAATGGCAAATTAAACCATTGAACTGAATCTGTTTCCAATCGTGAGCTTGGAGGTTCTACCCTTTGAATTTTTAAACCAGTCACCCTTCTTTTGTACGTATGGTAACGAATATAATTCATAAACTAATGAAGTGTGTAATTCAATTGAAAGCTCTTTTCACTGAATTCAGTTTAAACTAAGAAAAATGATATAATAACGAAATTATCAATTTACAATTTATAGAGCGTATACTTTATTCGAAAGTGAAGTTTATTACTGCAAATATTAGTTGGCTATTTATAGCCTGTTTGAAAAGGTGATTTAATTTCGATTGATTTTCGATAAGTTTTTGTTGGTTTACTCAGGTTAATTAATCTCTAATAAAATAGAAATACCAATCCGGTAGTATAATTGCTTTCTTGCTTATTACTTTTTTACTAATTAGCGATGCACGATTCCAGACCAGTAAATATTTTTCCATCGGGAGAAGTCAGGTCGAGAGATGCAAGATTTATACGCTCGTTCTGTCAGTTATCCCAGTGTCTGTTACGCGATAGAAAATGAACGAACTGAATAATAAATGCATTATCGGCATGAAGATTGCTTGATGTAGGCCACCGCTTTTTTTCTATCCTTCCGATACCATTTTTCTTTTTTCTTTCTTTTTTTTTTTGCGAAACACTTTGCTAGTCGTGAGAAGCAGCAATTCCCTTCTGCGAATCAATTACGGTTCACGAGAAATTGTATTATAGCCTGGAACGTATTCAAATTATCTTCAATTATTCTCGGCTGTTTCCATTTCCATTCGTCTCTTACGTAAGTACTCGTTTGATGTACGTACATAGTGAGACAATAATCGTTAACACCTTTAATGTCTTCAGTATTATAGAATAAGACGCGAAAATACGTTGAAACCTGACTTTTAGATTCGCGAGACTCTATAAGGCTTCGAAAGTCTCTTGTTTCAGGCCGAATAAAAAATTGTAGATGAAGAATTACATTGCGAGGTCTGTTAAGGAAAATTTTAAATCGTATCGTAAAAGCGATTCAGAACTCGAATTCATTTGTTGGAACGACGCCATGGGCAAAAGTAGATAATGGAAAATTTAATACGATACGATTTAAAACTTTCTTCCAAAGACCATTTGATAGCGCCGACGTAATCAAGAGTGTGACGATATTGCCAGAGACGTTTCTGCAAATAGAAGACTAACTGATTTACGAATTGCCGTAACACGATTGCCGCTGGTAGTATGGTTAGTAATCGCTTTATTGAATTTTCGCTTGATGTGACATCGTCGAGAGTTTCTAGCGAAATTCTTCTCCCTGTAAAACTATGTTTCTACAGCAATGGCTGTAATTTTCGAGTTACCGTTTGCGAAGAAATCTTTTTCTTTCTTACGTGTAATAGATTATTTTTAAGTTTTAAGTTTTAAATTACATTGGTAACCTTCTATAATTTATTACTCGAAGGTGGTAATTTTTTCTTAAATAGTTTGTTTTTCCTATAATTTATTATAATATATTTTACTACAGAATCCTCAAAAACATGATGTATGTATATATATCCTGAAATATTATCAGTCTATTGTCAAGTTATAGAACATTATGGAAATTGCCAATTAAAGTCATAAAAAACAAAAAATAAGGAAGTTCGTTAAAATATGTGATTTTCCAATCAAGATATAGAATTTATTCGAGTAATATAGATTACGGTAGAGATGGTGACGGTAACAATGAGTGGACTGACTCTTCGTGCGAAAACAAATTGGAAGCGCAGAGCGATGTATTGTTTCAGCGAATATCGATTTTAAAGCACGGTTTTAAAGTACGTGTGCGTTTGACTAGGTGTGTTAATTAATATTGCTGTCTGATTTTCGATATGTAAATACAATATCTACATATCTTTAAACTTATGATAATTGAACTAACAATTTTTTTAAATTTAAATTAATATTTATCCTTTTAAATGCAACAATTTTTTTTAATAATAACTTCACGCGTAAGTCAGCTGCGCACATATTTGATCGTTCTTTAAAGCTTGAATCTCTGCGAAGAGAAAAAATCTTTCAACCAACAAGAACTGGTTCTACGTTTTCTATCCATTTCCTTCCAGATAAATCTCTCTATCTAAAATCCTTATTTCCGTATTTCCTTGAAAAGGTTAAAGTCGTTTTGTATAAAATCCAACGTAGAGAAGAAGGAAGATCCGCAAAAGATTCTTTCAGCTTTCCCTATGTTTGAGCTCGAATCAAAGCAATCCTATTCCCAATAGGGTGACTATGCGTTTAACTTCTCATAGAATCTCTCTGATTCCGTGTGATACCTTCGGTGTTTTTGAAGTATGTAATTGATGTCGTAACGTCGACGCTTTGCAGTGCGAATTCAATTTTGAGTTGCAATTTCCCTGTTTGCGTGGCAAAAGCATAAAAAAGCATAAAATCGATAGCGCACCTTTCGATAAACACGTTTTCTTTGCTGATGGCGCACTGTAAATATAAATATTTGAATAAATATCGCGAATTTCATGTTGCTAAAAGATTTATACTATTTATTCGTAAATAACTGTTGCATATGTTTAAGTTGAAACCACTGCATTAGGTCTTTTTTCTTGTTTAAAATTATTTGTATTGGTAAATTGAATGAAAGTTCTAACATGTAATTTGTTCTTCTTTTATAAATAGTTTACAGAGGATAAAGCGTGGGTAACTCACGACTGTCGCGATCATGACACTATACATACCTATGTATAGCACGTATACTAAGCTAACTAAAATAGCAAGTCAGAAAAATGGAAACTTAGGAAAATCTAAAGGAAGATAAAACGTTCGAGCCTTGCCAGGAATATAAGATGCTAAGTAATCTTCCTAAGTAATCTCCTCCAGCTTTTTCTAGTTTGATCAATAATTATTAGTACATGTTAGGAAAATAAATAGAATTTTTGTTCTCAAGCGAGGTATAATTTAAATTTTGTATGTACACAAAAATGTTAAATATCTGTAATAAACATGGTATAATCAATTTTTTTTACATAAAATTATACTGTATAGGCTATTGTTATTTAAACATTTTAAATTGGACGAAGGAAAAAAATGACGCAAATAAAACGTAGGACATTTTAATTAAAGAGACTAATATAGAGATTTATCTACTTAACTGTGATTAAATCATCTCCACTTAACGCTCTACCTCTTCTATTAATTATGCTTCGTTAAACTATGATTACAGAGGATGGGTTTTTTGATAAAATGACATTCTGACAAATATATATAGATCGATATATATAGATATAGATAGACAAATATATAGATTCTTACAACAGTAGTTATGAATGAACAGTAGTTATTGTATCAATTCCGTTCTTCAGAAGCTTCATTTGTGAAAAGACAATTCGCCAGAATATGGATTCACTGTAGTTATAGCTATAGGATTTCAATCTAGTTGACAGACTTGCTTTACGTAGAGAATATCTGTCTCTTGTTCTACCTTATCGCGATTCTCTCCTCATCTTATACGCTTTGTCGAGCAAAGTAATATTGGCATATATCTCGGCTCTGGTTACAATCATTAGTTTCCGCCTAAACGGTTAGAATCACATAGCTCGCGCTCTACTCTCGTTTATTCAACATTCAGGCCATATGGTCGCATGCGACGAGTTTTATGTTAATTCCGACCGATTACAATACCTTTCTTTCGTTTACAAGGAACGACGAGACTGGCAGTTGCGTGATTTCCAATGCAAAAGCCGCGATATCTGCACGATAACCTAACCTCAACCGATTTTGTTGTACTATTCTTATGTGGACTTCGTTTGTACCACTTTCGTAACAAAAATAGAATACGTAGAACACAGCATTCCGTTATGCGATATTGTCGATTCCTAACATCCGAAAAATCAGAGATAATTTTTTCCCTACAGTTGTACATTTGTGTGAAAAATTACGAACGTAAAGTTGTTTGGTGCATGCACAGTCCTCCCCTATCCTGCATTTGCGTGGACATGCTAGAAAGATTCACTTTTCCACGGTGAAACTGTATGTATTATAATTTCATTTTTACAAAGGTCGAACATCCTACTATGCATAAATTTAATATTAATATAAGCAGGTTTCGTGTTAAGTATTACATCTGACGTATAAGCACACGTGTGTACGAGCCTTGGTTTTAAATGTCTTATAGTAGACACCGAAAAGATTATTCAGTTGGATATCTGACTCAACATCAATATTTTACTAGGAGATAACATGTTAAGAACACGTTGGTGGATGGCATGGGAGATGATGAATGAAGACATACTTCTGTGAGATACATAAAATAGTAGTCAGAACGTATTTTGGCGCTTGGGGACAGTGATACTGTCGCTGGTGATACTGTCATACACCTCCATTTATAAACTTTCGAAAATCGATGTGACCTTCAAACTTTAGTGTATTCTGTTTCACAGCACAAAATGTTTCCGAAACGTACGTTTATTGTTACAATGAACTTGACTAATGGCTCTGAAATACTATCCTTGAAAAAACAATGGGCGAATTGGAGCAAAGAAAAGAAGGAAATAAACAAAGACCTTGTTGGTTCGTAAAAATAAAATATGCTACAGGAAAAACTTTTTCCAACGGATTGAGATGCGACAAGCTTTAAAAGCTATGACGCGAATCGAGCGTTTGTCTACAAAAGCGCATTTTCGGTGGATATATAGATATACATGTATATGTGACGAAATATACTAAAGCAATATTGACCCTTTGTCGCTGAAAGTATCAAACTACAAAACTTCCTTTCAAATTTTCAGAATAAGGAAATCAGGATCATGATAAATAATTGGAACATAATTAAAAATAATATATCTTCTCTATAAGATAATGAATACATTGGTTCATTTAATTTTTATGGATATTCAAACGCTTCTGTGAAATAAAACGTCAAGATTATAGAGTATAAAATTCATAGCTATGAAATAACTAAAACTCTGATGTATTATTAAAGATATACGTTAGGTTGTATGTAGTGATACATACAAAGATTACATGTACAAACCCATAATTAACACAATGCTACCGCAACTATTCTGCAATCTACCTTGCCCAAAACACTCTTCCAGTCACCTCCAAACTCTTCAATTCTCTCCACCTAACCACCCACAAACCATTCACAAACATGCAATTCTCGACAAAAGAAGAACTTATCGTCAGTTGTCCTTAACATCTCGTTCATTCATTTGGTCCCTATCCCCCTATTTCCTCCCACTGCGATGATCGCACTACATTTTTCCACGTCTCTATTCTATTCTCTGGATGACCTGAATTCTCGAGCAGTCGAGTGACGATTGATCTGTACAATTGATCGATTTCTGTTTATTACAGCCATGCTGGAAATTTCGCTTTGGAAAACGATGTTGTGAGTTTGAATGCTTGGACCACATGAAAAACATTACCGGAACGGGTGAAATTTATGTCCTTGAGGATATGATATTCTCCAGCTCCTCGACTCATGAACAAACTCTACTCTGGGCGATGAGCTCAATGGTGCTGTTGCGGCTATTCTAATTTTTCAACAAGGATCCAGATGGCGCCGTTGACGAAATTCAATCATTATAAACGTCAACGATCAACATCAGCCATCAGGCAATTTCATATTTGTGACTTATTTCTTCTGTGTTATTTCTTCTAATTTTATTGTTAGTTCTTCAATTTGTATTCCAAAAGATTGAACTCTTTTTACGTGCGTGTATGTTTTTCTTTTTTTTGTAACTCGTCGAGTTGCAATTCTAATTTTCGCACTTCCTCCTTCATGTCCTCTATGTGCTTCTCGAACTCTTGTGTCGTCCTGTCTTTGTCGGAACATTCTACTTGAAGATCAGCGAGTTGATGCTCGGGATCGTAATTCAATTTTTGGTCGTTAGCAGTAATAAGCTCACGTAACTTCACTTTTGAACTTGATCTTGTTTGGTCTTGATTGTGTTTTCGTGGTGCTTGTGGTGTTCTAAAAGTAATCGTCACGTTGCTTGCATTTTTAGTGCACATTGATACACTGCACTCTGCAGTTCTGTCTGTACATTTTCTTCTTTTCCTTTACTCCTCTTTCTCTTTCTAATGAATTCTTTTTATTCCGTAAAATAGTTTTTGTATATTCAATTTTGTTAAGTGCAATCCTTATTTCTGATAACTTACTTTTATTAGATAATTCTTGTGAAACTTCTACTACATCTTCCATATCATTTTGAGTGCGGCTCCTACCTTCAGTAAATTTAATATCTTGAACCGTATCATTAATTTCAATAGCTCTTTCGGTATCAAGTAAATCGCACTTATTATTTAATATACCTTTTGAATTGACTTCTGTCTCTGTATCTTCTTCGAGTTTTCTTCGTTCTTCTAATCCACCCTTCTCATTTTCTAGGATCTTCCTTGTTGTTACGCCGCCTAAAACATCTGCACGCCAGCCCGCGCCAGCTCGAGCCACCGGACAACAACCGGCCTGCGTAACGTCACTTCGACCCTCAATAAACCTAAGGACCCACCATAACTTTCACTTCCCTGTATTGTTTCGCCATGTGTCTTCAATGCGTCAGGTCGGGCCCATCAATGTGTCATCGGTCTTTTCAAGTGCATAGTTTCGTGGAAAAGACCTACGTGACCCTGGCCACGAGCGTCTGCGGAACACGTGTGCGGTGGGCCTAGGAAAAGGGCAATAGAATGCGACAATAGTTAGTCGAGGAGCAGAGTGCGAGTCGAGAAACAGAGTGCGAGTCGAGAAGCCGAGTGCGAGTCGAGCGGAGACGGAGGTTGCGAGTGGCGTTGCCGAGAGAGTGTGGATTGCGCTGTTTTCTGTACGTTTGGTATGAATAGTTCAAGTTAAGCCACAATCGTCTTTTCTGTCTGATTAACATCTCTATTGTCCACGTTTTGTAAACATATTACATCACGATATTACATACATCTTCTCTCCTAAATATATTATAGTGCTAAGTCCATTAATACATTAATTTCCATTATAAGAGCCCTGCTCTAGCGTACATATCTATCACATCTTCGTGCGACAAGTTGTTGACTATTTATTTCTCTACGTCAGTGTAATCTAAGTGTTGGAAATATATAATTTATAATTCAGTGAATCACAGTGTTATACAAACTCAATCACCCCTATTATCGTCTCTCCTCGCGGTTACGTCTCCCCGCAATTGGTCGGAATTTACACTTGTATTTTCATCTTCTTTAACTTCGACTTTATCCGATCTCCTAGGTCTGCCTCTATGTTTCGCTTCATCAGTTGCTATTATTACACCCGTTACTGCATTATCATTTTCTACAGATTTATACCTATCGCTATCACTAGCTGTGTTCGTTAAAAGAACTTCCCTTCGTTGACGAACTTATCAGTTGTTTCGTTTTCACTATCTGAAATTGATTTTTGTTTAACACCTCTTTTTTCTTCTTTGGCAAATTTATTTTCTACATTTTCCGATGCCTTTTGTTTATTAATTATTTCAGACTTGTCTTCGATTAATTTCGTCTTTAAAGCGCTTCGCAAAATTTTATTTGTGTTTGATTGTCTGGTTTGATTATAAACAATTTCTTCAAATTTTGGCGAAGTAGCAGGCTTTGCAGCAACATTATAACGACTGCTCCGTTTACTACTATCTAACATAGATGGAGATGGATTCTTGTCATCTTTATTCTCTAAAGACTTCTCTTGTGTATTAGCATCTAAATTTCTCGACATAAGATCTGCTGAAGTTTTTGATTCTGTAGTGTCACACGCATTTTTCGCTGTCATCATTTGGTCTTCTTCTATAAGCAAATGTTCATTATTGTAAGCATTATCTCTTGCTTTTTGTATGGATTCTAATGATATATTTTGTTCAACGTTGTCTATTGATTTTGTATCATTTTCAGCAGTTGATTTACTAACTGCTTCTAATTCCTTCGTTTCAATTTGGTTTTCTTTATTTGTATCGCCGTCCAAAATATTTCTCATTGAAATATTATCCTTCTTGTTATGATCTTTTTCTGCTTCTCCTAAACTTTTACTTTTTTTGTCAAACCATTCTTGTAAATTTTGAGTATCTTGTGACGAAGATGGTGACAAATCATTATACAATACTGCAATATCTTCTTTCCTTCGTTTCACAGACTCTTTCTGGTATTCTGTTGAGCTATTGACATCAAACATTAAGTCTGTTTTAATGAAAATATAATCCTGTGAAGCGGTGTCAATTGATACTTTCTTTTCATAAGAATGTTCTACATTAGACTGCAATTCTTTTGAAAATTCTTTCAAAACCATTTCTTCATTTCCTACAGTAACGTCTGTTTTCTCCAAGCTTTTGTTCAAATTATTAGAAACTAAACTACCCTGATAACTCCGACTAGTCGCTGCTTTAATAGTCTCCTTTAACAGTTTTCTTAACTTGATTTCGTTCTGCTTCTGCATAGCGTCTAGTATGGCCCGAATACTTGGATCCACACCAGTAGCCATAGCCAAGCCGGTGAAAATTATCCTTTGTTCCGTGGTATATATAGGGTAAAACGAATGGTAGACCGCAGCATAGTGGTTTCCAACGATCCACACTTGTTCTAATTCCTCACTCAACGTCTTTCGTGTCCATTGACGTAGAAAAAAGTAAGTTATTGTAATATCGGAATATATTAAAGGTGTAATTTTGTCCGATTAATATTGGTTAAATGCGTTAAAGTGAAATGTTATTTACCTATTCAAGATAGCAAAGTAAACATACCATATAGAGGATTTACTACTGTTAACACTCGGTATTCTCGTATTCAAAGTATTTAACCAAATAATTTGGGAATCCAGCGGACGAGCTTGTATTTAATATGATTATATTTAATATAACAACTTTACTCAATATACGCGTAGGATTTTAAATGTCATGAGGGTTGCAGCGGACTCAATTTTAATGTACCTCGATATCTTAGCTTCTTATAATATCCTAATAAAATGTTATTTATCGATTACAATTGTCCTGTCGTATTTTATAGTGTTTGCTTTATAAATGTGAACTTTATTCAAAAAGAGTTCATCGATGATTATCCATTACAGGTTGTTAATAAACCTGAATTATGCACAAAGGAATTGCCGTTAATAACTTAAGATTCTCTGCCCGTCGTACAGGGTACATATAGTAATTATTCTCGACGATCGTAACGTTTAAGTCCAATTCGAGCTTATAGTCCCATGCGAGTTAAACAACGACAATAGTTTGAATTTCTATTTGTTCGTTTGTCGTCTGTTTATACCCGGAGCACCTGCTGTAAACCAATACAAAATTTATTAGATCTGTGGCGGATCGGTATCAACAGGACGCCGACAGGTCGAGGCATCAACGCGGCGCAACACCTCCCGGGCGATCCGCGGGTACCAACCGCCAACACTAGAGGGCTACGACGACAACGAGTCTGTCTGTCTAACTCGCTAGCGGTCGAATATACGAGCGATTGATATAAATACCGCACCTAGCGAGACTCCCTCTACGTCTAAGGCAGGGACTACCGGGCATAGCCTTACTGACGAGTCCACCGGTAGTCCCGGGACGAAACGCACTCTCACTCTCTTTTCATCCGCCTCAGATCTATAAATAACACATATAAAACTTATTAATTTATAATTAATATAAAATAGGAGAGCACGAAACTTCCTATTTTATGGATATGTTAAATCTTTGTAAAAAATACCATATCATTAGTATCATTTTAATCGTTCTAAAGGATTTAGCCGCATAAAGCTGTGACCCTTGGAAGAATCGATGTTCACGCGTGACAAATTGAAATTGTGCGAAGGTTCCGGTACGAACATCACAAGCCGAACACCGATACCAGGGGCACAGGCACATGTTCTGGGTTCATTATATATTTATAAAGGGCTGACGATTCAGTGGATGGTCCGGGTAAATTTAAATTGTAAATGAACGCATTGCTGGTTTCAAGTAAAAGCCTGGATAAGAGCGGATATGGTATGAGAGTCTGTCGTGGAAAGGGGAACAGGCCGCTTTTATTTGTAAAGTTTGAATCTCCTCGATATTGAAGATGTTGAAGCTGCAAGTATGTATTTCATTTTAATCAATTCGAGACCGAGATTTAATTGTAAGACGATACCTAGGTGTCGGTACGATCTGAATGTTTAGTTGGAATGATTCTGTGTTTTACTCTCTCCAGGGTATCCTTTTCATACTTTGATTTTAAATCGATGACAATCTTAAATAGTATGCCTCATATTTTTAAAATATAAAATTATATACTATGTTATTCTATAATGTATTATGTACAGTTATATATATATATATATATATTATATTATTTATTATATATATATATATTATATTATTTATTATATATATATATTATATTATTATATATATGTATAATAATTCTATATTGAAAAAAATATGAAATTAACATGATATATACATTACTACATAAGTTATATATAAAATATGTATATTATACCCTTGCCTACTGACTGATATGAATTTCTTTCGGTCTCGAATGCGTTAAAAGAGAGCGCAAAGAAGTCGAAATTACTTATTGTAATTAGTAAAACGACCTCTTTAAGTCTTTCATCGAGACAGACAATCTACAGGTATTAATCGACCAATTTCTCCAAGCTGATAACTTCGAATTGATGTTTATATATAAGAAGTGTTATGTGTTAATCTGTCTAAATGTTTAAAAGGTGTTATAAATTAAATGTTGTTAAACGATACGTAATTGCCTTTTGATCGTAAATTTTACTATTAAGGGGTCTTTTATGTATGCGTAATCATTGTGAATTATAACAATTTATGTGATCGATATTAAAGGTGTTTAAAAGCATATTATTATTATATATTATTATTCTATATTATTATTCTCCTATATTATTATCCTATATTATTATAGCATTCCTATATTATTATAATATCCAATTACATGTTGATACACAAGATATACAGATTATTATTTATAACGTTTTAGTTTTCTTAATTGAGTCATTCATTTAGTACAAATGATAAGAAATTAGTAATAATTCACAAAAAAAGGATATTATAGTAGAAATATTATAAAAAAACATTTTCTGTTTTAGTGTAGAGTTACTCCTTCTTACAGACAGTGTCGTACAAATCTGTACGTCTCTGAGAAAATGTAGGTATCTGAGCTCTTACTTCCTCAACAACTTTTAGATCTGATAGAAAAAAGAAACATACGAAGTAATAAGTAATGCTTACTAATAAATTCAACAAATACAGAGGAAGATGGCTAAATCGATAAATTAACGAGACTAAAAATTAATTACATCATGGGTCTCTCGCTTTTAATTTTAAGCTGTAAATTACCGATATCGGTGACTGCCATATTCTCTTGAGTTTCCAAATCGTAAAGAATCTTTCCCCAGGGATTGGTCAACTGTGTATGCCCCCATGCGACGTAACTTGCTGAAGGAACACGAGCCGGTGATATGCAAGCAACGTATAATTGATTATCATTCGCTCTGGAACGCTGAAGTAATGACCAGTGCAGTGGTCCAGTGGTCATATTGAATGCCGCTGGATATATCAGCATTTGGCAACCTAACCCAGAGAAGCAGGAAATATGAAGCCACCGAATACCAATTAACTTCGTAGTTGCACGGTTCACATTCCATCATTTCTGAATATGCGAGGACAGTCCTCTTATTGTGCTTTTAATTCTTTTATTTGTTTCATTTTCAGCAAATATACTGGTTTTTTAAATTAAGCTTCTTTTTATACAGAGTTACAGATTATATTAATTTTATATAGAATATATTTAAGAAAGATATTTAATTTTTTGCTAGTTAAGTATTGATCGATTAAATTACTGTACCTTTGTTCCGATAAATGCGTGCCATTTCCTCGAATCTAATATCATAGCAAATGCCAATACCTATTTTGCAGCCCTTCACATCGAACGTCGTTAGGGAGTTACCAGGACCGAGTGAACCACTCTCTCGAAAAGTAATCTTATTAGGAATGTCGATGTCGAATAGATGTACCTAATAACATAAAAATGTAGTCGCTAATTCTATTGCTGCAACTTTTGTAATTTAATATCAAAGTTACCAACTCCTAAACTTTAATTATTTTTTATTTAATAACTGACAGCGTTTTTATCACTTTCTTTTATTAAAAAATCTTATCATTTAATAATGTTTAAAAAGGAGAAAAAATAAGTATAATAATATTTTAAGTATGTGAAAAATTTATACAACAACAAACACATTACAACAAAAATGGGCGTTTCCCGTATCATAACGTATTTTATAAACCGTAAATTATAGAATTGGTTATAGTATACGTATGTACATATGTATATTCCTAAATTATTCCTAGATAGAGTCACTTTCTTCACCCCAATATTTTCAAATTCAAAGCCATAAAGGAATATATTATTTACCTTTCGGTGCTTTGCTATCAAAGTTCCATCGGGACCCCAAATAGTACAGGTATTGTACAATTTATCGCCCTCTATTTCAGGCATCGTACCACCAACTACATAGATGTTGTTTTCTTTAGCTGCGTTCGATGAAGCAACGCTCGTTTCACCATCAGGAATACTCTCGTCGTATTTTGGAAAGTACTCTGCATTGCAATATTTCAATTAATGAAAAATAACTGTCTTTTGTTCCAACCATAAATTAAATTGAAATGTTTGTCAGTTTTTTATTTTCTAAATTATCAAAATAACTAAGTTTTATATTTCGACTTAATTAAATATGCAATTACTTAGCGAATAGTATATATAATAAATTGTTTCTACAGGTTCAAAATGAAAAATGAATATTTAGAAATATTTACTTACGACAATGCTATTTGTGTTAGCATCAGTGGCTTGTTACTCAACGACTTTGCTAGTACTTTTTGAAACATAAAGTTAGTTTTCAATTAACACTTATACTAGAGGCGGAATTATAAATGCAAAATAATTGATAATACTAATTTATAAGTACCCAATTATTAGTATCTTAAAAAATATATTTATACAAAAATCACGATAATCATGAAAATGGGGAAATCCTATATTCTCGACTCAATTCACAATCTTTATGGAAGTATAAACGGTAAGGTAATTTATTTACTTTTACTTTTTCTATATAGTTGTTACACACATGGTAAATTATTGAAAAAAAAACAAATTATTACGTATTCCATATGGTGAATTAAAGCATTCAGGAAGAGCTATAATATCAGCATTGTGCTCTTTTGCGCTAGAAATGTAGGAAACTGCCCGCTCTACATTTTTGCGTTTTACTTCATTTACTTCAAGTTGTACCAACGCCAAGCGAAATGCTAAAATGTTGGAAAAGTTAAATACATTCGGTTATATATTTCCCATACTTTTTATCTATAAATACTTTTTACATAGTGAATACTTACTCGACATCGTCCGCACTACTTGTTTAGCGATGTTTGTAAGTATCATAATGTTGAGGTTATGTATGGTACTACTCAATATCAACATTACGTAAGCAATACGCAGGGATTTTTAATAATTCTTGGTAAAGTTTAGGACATTAATTTTGATGTAATTGTAAACATTATTTGTTCACAATTTGTTCATTTACTTTGCAACAAAAAGAACGCATCTGCAAGCGTGTTAATCGGATAACGACGAACTTCATTTCGCAAACACCGACACGTGAAACATTTTGAAGTTACGTCGACGCGAGAGTAATTGGTTCCCTTAAATTACTCAATTTCCATTTCTTTCGCCATGTATATTCGAGTATTGCATTTGAATTGCAGAGCAGTCGAAAGTAGAGGAGCACCTCGCCGATATATCGACAGGAACATGAATTTTTTTTCATAGGGCGAATATTTTTCCATTGAATTATTAAACCGAGTCAAATTTTCAAACTCGACCACTTAATTTAATCGTTTTACATAAAACATTTCAATCTTTTTTCTTCTAAATACTTTACCTATATTTCATCTGGCTGAATATTCCATATTTTTAAAGCTTGTTGATAATTACAAATACGTAATTATCATTCTGAAGCTAGAAATTTGAAATAAAATTGCTCTGCGTGAAAGGAAATAATTCAACGTTTTATATATTTGCTGTTAAAATGATATAATAAGTTTCAGTAAAATAGCTTCACTAAAATTTGTGGTTTTTTCCTTTTCTATTTTTTTTTTTTTTTTTTTTTTATTTTATGTGTTCAAGGGCGAACGTTCCCTCTCATTTCTTGTATTTTTATGAGGAATTTAGCCTTTTTACACCACGAGAGTCTCAACGTTTTCATTTTCACGCCTACGCTACGCTCGTTAAACACGTTCTAATGAGACCATGTGCTAACATTGCGAGTTTTATTATTTTCGCACAATAATTTATCATTTTAGATTTCAAATATTACATTCATACATTTTTCGTTGTAAATTTCTTTCTCTATTTAAACAATTTACCATTGTTGCTACAATAAATCAATTAATTAAATTAATTGATCAGTTTAAACTTAAAATATCATTTCACAAGTTTTCGTCACTTGAATCTAAAAACAACAGAAAACGGTATACCCGCATCATACGTAGAAAGGAGATTAAAACGCTAGAGTGATCATATTCAACGATCACAAAACGATAATAGGACATTGTGTTTCTTCTGAAGGGCATGAAATTGTCAGGAGATTATGCCATAAATGAAATTGGAAGCTGGCTGGTCAAAGGGATTAAACTCGGTTAAACTCAATTGTGCTATATTGCACAAAGACTTGAGAACTGCTACCAAATATCTACTAGCTTAAAGGTGTGCTGATTACACCTTACAAATTGTAATTATATTTCAAATACAATCTCCTAAGTAATAAGTAAATTAAATTAATACTTTACCTAGAATCTGTGATACATTAATATAACAAAAATACATTTCTTAAATTATTCATTAATTTGCAATGTAATTAGAATATTATCTTTATTTTCTGGTGTCTTTATTATTCTTAAAAGATACGCTGCTTGTTTGCAAATTTAACACTACGTATGCTATTAATAAATCATTTTATATTTAATTTTGCAACCTTCAATCATTGTTAAAATTGATTGATAATACCGTTGGTTAATAGAAATTTGAAAATGCTCTCGTTTCCACTCGATTAAAAGGTAATTGCACAAACTGTCACAGTGTTGACTACAAATCACGTGTGTCGTTCTATTAAATTTATACACAATAGTATTTATTCTCGTTTTAATTTAAAATGAAATATGTTATTGTATGAATAGCAGAATGTTCAAATAATTGAAACAACTTTTTGTCCTCTAATTAATGATTCTCATTTAAAAAAATTTAAGAATTTTAATCAAGAAGATTTTGAAGTCTCGATCTAAAATGACCAAGGATTGAAACAGAGAATATTTTGATGCCAACAAATACATATTCTTCAGATATGAAACAAATGTGATAATAAAAATCGGTGTACATGAATGAATGTTGAAATATTGGAAAATTGTATAATTATATCCATTCTCTGTTGCGTTTAGATGTTTCAATTAATGTTTCATCAGAATTTTTATCGAATATTTTAGAGGTACTGGCTGTAAGGTTTTTTTTAAAATTAAAATTAAAATTAAAATTAAATGTAAGAACAGATTCAAAGTATAACATTTAAAAATTTGTGGTTATAAAATTTACTTGTATGTCATAATTATGTAAGTGAATTAATCTCATAATTAATTAAATGAATTTATTCTATGTGAGTAAATTATATTTATCTATAATAAGTCTTAACTTATTATTAATAATCAGCTAACATTGCATAATACTAAGTAAAGTAACTGAAAATTCTCGACGTGAGAATTAATTATAATTTCAACAAGAAAATAAAAAAGAAAAGAAAAGAAAAGAAAAAAGAAAAAAAAATTCTATGTAAGTGATTGTTCTATGTAAGTAATTCTATGTAAGTGATTTGGGGCTCGGCCAGTACCTTGTCCTTCTTTGGGATATTCCGAATTATCTGTCCTCTCCGAGCTGCAAATCTGATATCTCAGATGTTAGGGAAACCCCCTGGCCGGTAAGGCACGATAGACAGATGAGACTAAACGGCTGGTGGAGAGGGCAATCATCAACAGAGGGTCACACCGTGCGGATACAATACTGGGGTCTCAATAAAATCTTACAACCGTGGTGTTCAGAACATCAAACTCTGTTTGCATACACCCGGTGCACATAAAGTGTCAAATTACACTAACACTGGATTTATTGAACCTCTTTCACCTTGACCAGTGGCTCTTTAGTTTATGATTTGCAACAGAATCCCTGCATCAACGCAGGTTCACGAAACATACAACTTCACGCACCAAATATCGATTACAGTCAATCGACACTAACAATCAGTAATTTGTCTGCGAGATGCTCCTCTGGAAGTTTTAACTATATATATTCCGGTTTTAACTATATATATTTAACTATATATATTAACTATATATTTTCCCTAGGAACAGTAAGATTTTAACGATACAACTTTATCAAGAGATCTTAATGTCATAAACGGTATCGAAACTTCGTAATTAATATTGTTAAGGAAGAAAATATTGGTAATCTCCTCGAACGACGAGCGCTTGATATTCACAATTAGAACTCGATATCTTAGCTTCTTATAATATCCTAATAAAATGTTATTTATCGATTACAATTGTCCTGTCGTATTTTATTGTGTTTGCTTTATAAATGTGAACTTTATTCAAAAAGAGTTCATCGATATAACGGTATTGAAGAGAACTACTCGAGAAACTATATCTAGCGCTTGGATGGACGGATTGCTTGCTTCTTACAATCGAATAATTGGAGTGTAACTAGAAACACGAACGGTAGTTTAGCAATGGAGAAGAACTTTAGAACGACAGCAATTTTCTTCTTGTTTCTTTGAGAAAGGCACCGTTCATTTTATGTTTGACGAGAATGGGGTTGTTGGACGAATTTGATTAAAAAGGAAAGATCTTTAACAAATCTATATTTTTGATTTAATTATTTGAAAATGCAATTTTGCATATACCTATGTGCAATTATATACAGATAAGAATCTTTGGTTCCATCTAGAAAAAGAAACCTTCAGATCAAACCGAAAGGGGTTCGGATTATATTTTCTAATCGTATTTGTATATTTCTTTTTACGGTCAGCTTGTCATCCACGTACAATCGAACAGAGAGTCCATTAATTATTTCCCTTCGACTTGTTTCAGGGGGAGCATCTCGGAAGCCCTGCCGGCTGACGAGTTCGCTGGAAATCGAAACAGAAGCAAACCAAGACTGCAACCACCTTAACGAACCGCTATTATCACTGGCAAGGTCATCGGGCAGACCGGATCTAATCATGCTCACGCCGACCATGCTTCCTGTGCACTCGTTCCTCTTTCTTAACGACGTCAACCAGAAGATCGGGTGCTAAAAAATTCGAAATCGAGTTGATTGAAAATCTCAAGGAATATTAAAAAAAAAATACGGATAAACAATTTGATATAGAAATCATCCATTTTGGGCAAAGAAAAGAAACAGTCAGAAAAAGGAATAACCACAAAAGCTCTGAATTTCATTGCTTCCTAATGGTACTTCCTTGGATATTTTTACATTCTGGAGACGTGAACGAACTCTGAAAAACAGAAACGACTTCTATCGGATGATCGAAAGAACTACCTGGACACTGAGTATAATTATTCACACGTGCGGATGCCATTTCCGGCATGTTTCTCCATGAAGAAGGTCAGCTTCAGTTTTTGCCACTTGTAGATAGAAGTTGAAGTGGCGGACGTCTCAACGAGGTTGCTAGAATGTCAAAGAAATAGATGAGGGAAATATTATGAAGATATATTTATGAATATCTAATTGAGCATTTAATTAAGAACTTAATCGAAAGACCAAAATAAGTTGGTTCTTGAGACCAAGTACCTATCTAAGTATAATAGTCTTTTGTACTTACGGTTTAGTAAGAGGACTCGAGTAAAACGATTACTCGTTAAAAGGAACAATAGAATAATCATGCCTCCGCAGACGGTGGTCTCTGCTTTCATGCCTCATCGCGGAGAATCTCAGCGAAAAAAGTGTCCCGAAGCGTGAGCTGAAAGGTGGCTATGTAGGCTGCCTAGTGAATGCCGTCGCCATGGTGGAGCTGGCGTGTAGCAACTCCCTAAGTCCAGAAACCTAATCCCGCGTCAGAAAGACAAAATTCGCTACGGAGAAAAGTAAACAAAAATATATATATAGGAAAGAAGAGACAAAGATTAAAGGTCGTTAAGAATTAAAGGTAATTTAATGATAAAAGGGAGAAAGAATTGTGTAAAAATTCTACTGGGGAAGAAAAGAAAGAAGAAACCTCCAACGAGAAAGACGTGCTCAGAAGCGAGTCCCACGTAGCGCCATGTAGAGAAGCAGGAAGAAGCGCAGTCTTCCTCAGGCATTCCAGCGTCGAGTAATGCTGAAGCATATCCTGACGGGGCAACCGTCGTCAGCGGGCTCCAGGCACCAGCACAATGACTACCAGGCGAGCTCGGACTCGTTGCACGGCGGCCACCACCACCACCATCATTCTGGTCACCAACAGGATCAACAGCAACACCATCATTACAACCAAAACAGCAACGTTCGTGGAACGACAGGGGGGAGCCAAGGACGGGGAGTCGACGTTTACGACTCGGTGGTCCATCAAAGAGCCAACGTGCATCAGGCTGCCACCACGCCATCTTCCACTCACAGACACCCTTTGAATCATTCTCAGTTGAGCGTGAACAATCTTTCTCAACGATTGAATCACTCGCACGCTCTTAATCTGTCCACGTTGTCCACGTCGAAGCATTCTGTGAGCAGCGTCAGTCCTGTTGCCGGTGGGAATAACAATAACAATAATAATAATCTGTCGACTACATTGGGGGTGATATCCCCGGCGCCGCTGCACCAGGGCAACAGACCTAAAGCGAATGGAGGCTTTGATATCTCGAGACTGTCCAGATTATCCAGTCAGGCGACACCTTCGCCTGCACCTGCTCTTCAGGGTACGACTACCGGGGGACAGTTAACCGGTCCCGGTTCCACGGCGTACCCCTTGAACGCTTCCTGGTCGTCGTCCCTGTCAAGGAATCACAAGGACCACGAGGTTGGCGCGAAAGAGACGTTGACCAGTTTGGGTTTATTGTGTCTAGTGTCGTTGTTACTGGCGCTACTCTCGTTGATCTTCTTGCTGAAGATCTCACCGTTAACAGTGACGCCGAGTAGCCTGATCAGCCCGGAAGAGTATACGATTGTCTACGAGGTGACGTTAGCGCTGTGCGCACTCGCCCTCTCCCTAAACCTCTGCTGTCTCCTCGTGTGCGCTATACAGTTCCTCTTCACTGTGAAACTCGTCAAGACTTCGTATCAAGGATATTGGTGAGTAGAGTTTTCGTTTTATGCCACGTTGGGTAAATCCGTGATTTATAACGCTTTAAATACCTTTGTACATAATCCGTACTTTACTCAACCCGAAGGTCGAACAAGGTGTGAAAAATATATACGTTTAAAGTTTGTATCCTTAAGATACTGTTATCTTTGAAAATCCGGAAGTCAAACAAAATACACAAAGAGAAACTTCTAAAAGTGCAAATAAACATTGAGATACAAATATCCTTTAATCCGAACTATACATATGATGGAAAGAGGACTCTCATAGTCATCGACATTTTCCCTCCTAAATGTCAACAGCATCCATATTTACATTGTTGCTGTTGTACATGTAACTTTTCAAACTTACTTAGGTATTGATAAAGAAAAGAAAAACAAGCATTTTCCTGGTAGCTGGGAATTCGCGGGATTCGCGGTCGAACGATGATTACCATTAATTTCTATAATCTGGTGACGCTATCCTCAATCAAGATTATCCTTGTGCCGGAATATAAGTTCTCATTCGTCCATGCGTGGCCTATCTGTGTGCGTCTGGAACAATGGCAGTGTCCCGTATCCCGTGCGATGAATCAGAGGCCTGTCTAGTGTTTCTTCTCACGCGGCCTGGAGGACGAAACGCAAAAATTCACGTCCTGTACTTGACGTGCAAGCGTTCACCGACGGCGTGTCCCGTTTTTACCGATCAAACACGTGTCTGCAATCACAATACGATACTATGTGGTGAGATGTATCCGTAAATGCGTATGTTTCGTGACGCGAACCTTGAAAATGAAAATTACACTTTCGTTTATTCCTCGAGCGTCGTGCACGCAGGAAATCGTATAATAATTTTATTAGTAAGATTTTTTTTTATATAGACTACTGTTACGCCACGAGGCTTACCACGGGCTGTATTTTCTAACCGTCGCTCGCGGTCCTACAACGTCGCAGACGGATCGTCGCGGCTGCCCGGCAAACAAACATTGTAGTGGCAAGCGCATGGTTCATTAAGCAGGGCGACCTCCAGAAACGTCGACTCGTGGCCGTTATTTTACCTCGCGTAAAAGAATGTGGCGTGATCCGAACGTAGTGGGGGTCGCCTTCCAGAAAAGACGAAAATAATCGAAGGGCGGGCAGTTCCTTCTGACGAGTCAAACGTGACACACCGAACATATCAGACCAATAGCAAACGAATTTATCTAGAGATCAAAGTCGAGTCAAATTTC